>NW_027094296.1:0-133195 GCF_029207755.1 Chamaea fasciata | reverse complement strand
GCAGAGGGAGTTGGGCACAAATGATGACATGTTTCATGAGGAAAGTAAAGTCAGCTGCCCAGGTGCCTGATGTCAGTTTGTAGGAGGCCTTTGGCCCTCCATGGGAAGCCAGGCTTCCTGCTTGTGGCAGCTTGCATCTGGAAGAAATCCTGTTCCGTTCAAGATTGTAGGTGGGCGAGGCCTGGTGCCAGGCAGAGGGAGTTGGGCACAAAGGATGGCCTGTTTCCAGGGGTAAATAAAGTCAGCTGCCCAGGTGCCTGATGTCAGTTAGTAGGAGGCCTTTGGCCCTCCAAGGGAAGCTAGTCTTCCAGCTTGTGGCAGCTTGCATCTGGAAGAAATCCTGTTCCGTTCGGGATTGTAGGTGGCCGAGGCCAGGTGCCCGGCAGAGGGATTTGGGCACAAAGGATGTCCTGTTTCCAGGGGTAAGTAAAGTCAGCTGCCCAAGTGCCTGATGTCAGTTTGTAGGAGGCCTTTGGCCCTCCATGGGAAGCCAGGCTTCCTGCTTGTGGCAGTTTGCATCTGGAAGAAATCCTGTTCCGTTCAGGATTGTAGGTGGCCGGAGCTGGGTGCCTGGCTGAGGGAGTTGGACACAAAGGATGTCCTGTTTCCAGGGGTAAGTAAAGTCAGCTGCCCAGGTGCCTGATGTCAGTTTGTAGGAGGCCTTTGGCCCTCCAAGTGAAGCCATGTTTCCAGCTTGTGGCAGCTTGCATCTGGAAGAAATCCTGTTCCGTTCGGGATTGTAGGTGGCCGGAGCTGGGTGCCTGGCTGAGGGTGTTGGACACAAAAAATGGGCTGTTTCCAGGGGTAAGTAAAGTCAGCTGCCCAGATGCCTGATGTCAGTTTGTAGGAGGCCTTTGGCCCTCCATGGGAAGCCAGGCTTCCAGTTTGTGGCAGCTTGCATCTGGAAGAAATCCTGTTTCGTTCGGGATTGTAGGAGGCCGAGGCCAGGTGCCCAGCAGAGGGAGTTGGGCACAAATGATGGCCTGTTTCATGAGGAAAGTAAAGTCAGCTGCCCAGGTGCCTGATGTCAGTTTGTAGGAGGCCTTTGGTCCTCCATGGAAAGCCACGCTTCCAGCTTGTGGCAGCATGCATCTGGAAGAAATCCTGTTCCGTTCGGGATTGTAGGTGGCCGAGGCCTGGTGCCCGGCAGAGGGTGTTGGGCACAAAGGATGTCCTGTTTCCAGGGGTAAGTAAAGTCAGCTGCCCAGGTGCCTGATGTCAGTTTGTAGGAGGCCTTTGGCCCTCCATGGGAAGCCTGGCTTCCTGCTTGTGGCAGCTTGCATCTGGAAGAAATCCTGTTCCATTCAAGATTGTAGGTGGGCGAGTCCTGGTGCCCGGCAGAAGGAGTTGGGCACAAAAAATGGCCTGTTTCCAGGGGTAAATAAAGTCAGCTGCCCAGGTGCCTGATGTCAGTTTGTAGGAGGCCTTTGGCCCTCCAAGGGAAGCTAGTCTTCCTGTTTAAGGCAGCTTGCCTCTGGAAGAAATCCTGTTCCGTTCGGGATTGTAGGTGGCCGAGGCCTGGTGCCCGGCAGAGGGAGTTGGGCACAAAGGATGTCCTGTTTCCAGGGGTAAGTAAAGTCAGCTGCCCAAGTGCCTGATGTCAGTTTGTAGGAGGCCTTTGGCCCTCCAAGTGAAGCCACGTTTCCAGCTTGTGGCAGCTTGAATCTGGAAGAAATCCTGTTTCGTTCGGGATTGTAGGTGGCCGAGGCCAGGTGCCCGGCAGAGGGAGTTGGGCACAAAGGATGGCCTGTTTCCAGGGGTAAGTAAAGTCTGCTGCCCACGTTCCTGATGTCAGTTTGTAGGAGTCCTTTGGCCCTCCAAGGGAAGCCAGGCTTCAAGTTTCTGGCAGCTTGTATCTGGAAGAAATCCTGTTCCGTTCGGGATTGTAGGTGGTCGGAGCTGGGTGCCTGGCTGAGGGAGTTGAACACAAAGGATGGGCTGTTTCCAGGGGTAAGTAAAGTCAGCTGCCCAGGTGCCTGATGTCAGTTTGTAGGAGGCCTTTGGCCCTCCAAGTGAAGCCACGTTTCCAGCTTGTGGCAGCTTGTATCTGGAAGAACTCGTGTTCCGTTCGGGATTGCAGTGGGCCAAGGCCTGGTGCCCGGCAGAGGGAGTTGAGCAAAAATGATGGCCTGTTTCCAGGGGTAAGTAAAGTCAGCTGCCCAGGTGCCTGATGTCAGTTTGTAGGAGGCCTTTGGCCCTCCAAGGGAAGCCATTCTTCCAGCTTGTGGCAGCTTGCATCTGGAAGAAATGCTGTTCCGTTCGGGATTGTAGGTGGCCGAGGCCAGGTGCCCGGCTGAGGGAGTTGGGCACAAAGGATGTCCTGTTTCCAGGGGTAAGTAAAGTCAGCTGCCCAGGTGCCTGATGTCAGTTTGTAGGAGGCCTTTGGCCCTCCATGGGAAGCCAGGCTTCCTGCTTGTGGCAGTTTGCATCTGGAAGAAATCCTGTTCCGTTCGGGATTGTAGGTGGCCGAGGCCAGGTGCCCGGCTGAGGGAGTTAGGCACAAATGATGGCCTGTTTCATGAGGAAAGTAAAGTCAGCTGCCCAGGTGCCTGATGTCAGTTTGTAGGAGGCCTTTGGCCCTCCATGGGAAGCCAGGTTTCCAGCTTGTGGCAGCTTGCATCTGGAAGAACTCCTGTTCCGTTCCGGATTGTAGGTGGCCAAAGCTGTGGGCCCGACAGAGGGAGTTGGGCACAAAGGATGGCCTGTTTCCAGGGGTAAGTAAAGTCAGCTGCCCACGTGCCTGATGTCAGTTTGTAGGAGGCCTTTGGCCCTCCAAGGGAAGCTAGTCTTCCAGTTTGTGGCAGCTTGCATCTGGAAGAAATCCTGTTCCGTTCGGGATTGTAGGTGGCCGAGGCCAGGTGCCCGGCTGAGGGAGTTGGGCACAAACGATGGCCAGTTTCCAGGGGTAAGTAAAGTCAGCTGCCCAGGTGCCTGATGTCAGTTTGTAGGAGGCCTTTGGCCCTCCATGGGAAGCCAGGCTTCCAGTTTGTGGCAGCTTGCATCTGGAAGAAATGCTGTAACGTTCGGGATTGTAGGTGACCGAGGCCAGTTGCCGGGCTGAGGGAGTTGGGCACAAAGGATGTCCTGTTTCCAGGGGTAAGTAAAGTCAGCTGCCCAGGTGCCTGATGTCAGTTTGTAGGAGGCCTTTGGCCCTCCATGGGAAGCCAGGCTTCCTGTTTGTCGCAGTTTGCATCGGGAAGAAATCCTGTTCCGTTCGGGATTGTAGGTGGCCGGAGCTGGGTGCCTGGCTGAGGGGGTTGGACACAAAGGATGTCCTGTTTCCAGGGGTAAGTAAAGTCAGCTGCCCAGGTGCCTGATGTCAGTTTGTAGGAGGCCTTTGGCCCCCCAAGTGAAGCCACGTTTCCAGCTTGTGGCAGCTTGCATCTGGAAGAAATCCTGTTCCGTTCGGGATTGTAGGTGGCCGGAGCTGGGTGCCTGGCTGAGGGAGTTGGACACAGAGGATGGGCTGTTTCCAGGGGTAAGTAAAGTCAGCTGCCCAGGTGCCTGATGTCAGTTTGTAGGATGCCTTTGGCCCTCCATGGGAAGCCAGGCTCCCTGCTTGTGGCAGCTTGCATCGGGAAGAAATCCTGTTCCGTTCGGGATTGTAGGTGGCCAAGGCCTGGTGCCCAGCAGAGGGAGTTGGGCACAAAGGATGGACTGTTTCCAGGGGTAAGTAAAGTCAGCTGCCCAAGTGCCTGATGTCAGTTTGTAGGAGGCCTTTGGCCCTCCAAGGGAAGCTAGACTTTATGTTCAAGGCAGCTTGCATCTGGAAGAAATCCTGTTCCGTTCGGGATTGTAGGTGGCCGGAGCTGGGTGCCTAGCTGAGGGAGTTGGGCACAAAGGATGGCCTGTTTCCAGGGGTAAGTAAAGTCAGCTGCCCAGGTTCCTGATGTCAGTTTGTAGGAGGCCTTTGGCCCTCCAAGGGAAGCTAGTCTTCCAGCTTGTGGCAGCTTGCATCTGGAAGAAATGCTGTTCCGTTCGGGATTGTAGGAGGCCGAGGCCAGGTGCCCGGCAGAGGGAGTTGGGCACAAACGATGTCCTGTTTAGAGGGATAAGTAAAGTCAGCTGCCCACGTGCCTGATGTCAGTATGTAGGAGGCCTTTGGCCCTCCATGGGAAGCCAGGCTTCCTGCTTGTGGCAGCTTGCATCTGGAAGAAATCCTGTTTTGTACGGGATTGTAGGAGTCCAGAGCTGGGTGCCCGGCTGAGGGGGTTGGACACAAATGATGGCCTGTTTCCAGGGGTAAGTAAAGTCAGCTGTCCAGGTGCCTGATGTCAGTTTGTAGGAGGCCTTTGGCCCTCCAAGGGAAGCTAGTCTTCCAGTTTGTGGCAGCTTGCATCTGGAAGAAATCCTGTTCCGTTCGGGATTGTAGGTGGCCGAGGCCAGGTGCCTGGCAGAGGGATTTGGGCACAAAGGATGTCCTGTTTCCAGGGGTAAGTAAAGTCAGCTGCCCAAGTGCCTGATGTCAGTTTGTAGGAGGCCTTTGGCCCTCCATGGGAAGCCAGGCTTCAAGTTTCTGGCAGCTTGTATCTGGAAGAAATCCTGTTCCGTTCGGGATTGTAGGTGGCCGAGGCCAGGTGCCCGGCAGAGGGAGTTGGGCACAAATGATGGCATGTTTCATGAGGAAAGTAAAGTCAGCTGCCCAGGTGCCTGATGTCAGTTTGTAGGAGGCCTTTGGCCCTCCATGGGAAGCCAGGCTTCCTGCTTGTGGCAGCTTGCATCTGGAAGAAATCCTGTTCCGTTCAAGATTGTAGGTGGGCGAGGCCTGGTGCCAGGCAGAGGGAGTTGGGCACAAAGGATGGCCTGTTTCCAGGGGTAAATAAAGTCAGCTGCCCAGGTGCCTGATGTCAGTTAGTAGGAGGCCTTTGGCCCTCCAATGGAAGCTAGTCTTCCTGTTTAAGGCAGCTTGCATCTGGAAGAAATCCTGTTCCGTTCGGGATTGTAGGTGGCCGGAGCAGGGTGCCCGGCTGAGGGAGTTGGGCACAAAGGATGTCCTGTTTCCAGGGGTAAGTCAAGTCAGCTGCCCAAGTGCCTGATGTCAGTTTGTAGGAGGCCTTTGGCCCTCCAAGTGAAGCCACGTTTCCAGCTTGTGGCAGCTTGCATCTGGAAGATCTCCTGTTCCGTTCGGGATTGTAGGTGGTCGGAGCTGGGTGCCTGGCTGAGGGAGTTGAACACAAAGGATGGGCTGTTTCCAGGGGTAAGTAAAGTCAGCTGCCCAGGTGCCTGATGTCAGTTTGTAGGAGGCCTTTGGCCCTCCAAGTGAAGCCACGTTTCCAGCTTGTGGCAGCTTGTATCTGGAAGAACTCGTGTTCCGTTCGGGATTGCAGTGGGCCAAGGCCTGGTGCCCGGCAGAGGGAGTTGAGCACAAATGATGGCCTGTTTCATGAGGAAAGTAAAGTCAGCTGCCCAGGTGCCTGATGTCAGTTTGTAGGAGGCCTTTGGTCCTCCATGGAAAGCCTCGCTTCCAGCTTGTGGCAGCATGCATCTGGAAGAACTCGTGTTCCGTTCGGGATTGTAGGTGGCCGAGTCCTGGTGCCCGGCAGAGGGAGTTGGGCACAAAGGATGTCCTGTTTCCAGGGGTAAGTAAAGTCAGCTGCCCAGGTGCCTGATGTCAGTTTGTAGGAGGCCTTTGGCCCTCCATGGGAAGCCAGGCTTCCTGCTTGTGGCAGCTTGCATCTGGAAGAAATCCTGTTACGTTCAAGATTGTAGGTGGGCGAGTCCTGGTGCCCGGCAGATGGAGTTGAACACAAAGGATGGCCTGTTTCCAGGGGTAAATAAAGTCAGCTGCCCTGGTGCCTGATGTCAGTTTGTAGGAGGCCTTTGGCCCTCCAAGGGAAGCTAGTCTTTATGTTCAAGGCAGCTTGCATCGGGAAGAAATCCTGTTCCGTTCGGGATTGTCGGTGGCCGAGGCCTGGTGCCCGGCAGAGGGAGTTGGGCACAAAGGATGGCCTGTTTCCAGGGGTAAGTAAAGTCAGCTGCCCAAGTGCGTGATGTCAGTTTGTAGGAGGCCTTTGGCCCTCCAAGTGAAGCCACGTTTCCAGCTTGTGGCAGCTTGCATCTGGAAGAAATCCTGTTCCGTTCGGGATTGTAGGTGGTCGGAGCTGGGTGCCTGGCGGAGGGAGTTGAACACAAAGGATGGGCTGTTTCCAGGGGTAAGTAAAGTCAGCTGCCCAGGTGCCTGATGTCAGTTTGTAGGAGGCCTTTGGCCCTCCAAGGGAAGCCAGGCTTCCACTTTGTGGCAGCTTCCATCTGGAAGAAATCCTGTTCCATTCGGGATTGTAGGTGGCCGAGGCCAGGTTCCCAGCAGAGGGAGGTAGGCACAAATGATGGCCTGTTTCATGAGGAAAGTAAAGTCAGCTGCCCAAGTGCCTGATGTCAGTTTGTAGGAGGCCTTTGGTCCTCCATGGGAAGCCAGGCTTCCAGCTAGTGGCAGCTTGCATCGGGAAGAAATCCTGTTCCGTTCGGGATTGTAAGTGGTCGTGGCCAGGTGCCCGGCAGAGGGAGTTGGGCACAAAGGATGGCCTGTTTCCAAGGGTAAGTAAAGTCAGCTGCCAACGTGCCTGATGTCAGTTTGTAGGAGTCCTTTGGCCCTCCAAGGTAAGCCAGGCTTCAAGTTTGTGGCAGCTTGTATCTGGAAGAAATCCTGTTAAGTTCGGGATTGTAGGTGGCCGAGGCCAGGTGCCCGGCAGAGGGAGTTGGGCAAAAAGGATGGCCTGTTTCATGAGGAAAGTAAAGTCAGCTGCCCAAATGCCTGATGTCAGTTTGTAGGAGGCCTTTGGCCCTCCATGGGAAGCCAGGTTTCCTGCTTGTGGCAGCTTGCATCTGGAAGAACTCCTGTTCCGTTCGGGATTGTAGGGGGCCAAGGCCTGGGGCCCGGCAGAGGGAGTTGAGCACAAATAATGGCCGGTTTCCAGGGGTAAGTAAAGTCAGCTGCCCAGGTGCCTGATGTCAGTTTGTAGGAGGCCTTTGGCCCTCCATGGGAAGCCAGGCTTCCAGTTTGTGGCAGCTTGCATCTGGAAGAAATCCTGTTCCGTTCGGGATTGTAGGTGGACGAGGCCTGGTGCCCGGCAGAGGGAGTTGGGCACAAAGGATGGGCTGTTTCCAGGGGTAAGTAAAGTCAGCTGCCCAGGTGCCTGATGTCAGTTTGTAGGAGGCCTTTGGTCCTCCATGGGAAGGCAGGCTTCCTGCTTGTGGCAGCTTGCATCTGGAAGAAATCCTGTTCCGTTCAAGATTGTAGGTGGGCGAGTCCTGGTGCCCGGCAGAAGGAGTTGGGCACAAAAAATGGCCTGTTTCCAGGGGTAAATAAAGTCAGCTGCCCAGGTGCCTGATGTCAGTTTGTAGGAGGCCTTTGGCCCTCCAAGGGAAGCTAGTCTTCCTGTTTAAGGCAGCTTGCCTCTGGAAGAAATCCTGTTCTGTTCGGGATTGTAGGTGGCCGAGGCCTGGTGCCCGGCAGAGGGAATTGGGCACAAAGGATGTCCTGTTTCCAGCGGTAAGTAAAGTCAGCTGCCCAAGTGCCTGATGTCAGTTTGTAGGAGGCCTTTGGCCCTCCAAGTGAAGCCACGTTTCCAGCTTGTGGCAGCTTGCATCTGGAAGAAATCCTGTTCCGTTCGGGATTGTAGGTGGTCGGAGCTGGGTGCCCGGCAGAGGGATGTGAACACAAAGGATGGGCTGTTTCCAGGGGTAAGTAAAATCAGCTGCCCAAGTGCCTGATGTCAGTTTGTAGGAGGCCTTTGGCCCTCCAAGGGAAGCCAGGCTTCCAGTTTGTGGCAGCTTGCATCTGGAAGAAATCCTGTTCCGTTCGGGATTGTAGGTGGCCGCGGCCAGGTGCCCGGCAGAGGGAGTTGGGCACAAATGATGGCATGTTTCATGAGGAAAGTAAAGTCAGCTGCCCAGGTGCCTGATGTCAGTTTGTAGGAGGCATTTGGCCCTCCATGGGAAGCCAGGCTTCCTGCTTGTGGCAGCTTGCATCTGGAAGAAATCCTGTTCCGTTCAAGATTGTAGGTGGGCGAGGCCTGGTGCCAGGCAGAGGGAGTTGGGCACAAAGGATGTCCTGTTTCCAGGGGTAAATAAAGTCAGCTGCCCAGGTGCCTGATGTCAGTTTGTAGGAGGCCTTTGGCCCTCCAATGGAAGCTAGTCTTCCTGTTTAAGGCAGCTTGCATCTGGAAGAAATCCTGTTCCGTTCGGGATTGTAGGTGGCCAGGGCAGGGTGCCCGGCTGAGGGAGTTGGGCACAAAGGATGTCCTGTTTCCAGGGGTAAGTAAAGTCAGCTGCCCAAGTGCCTGATGTCAGTTTGTAGGAGGCCTTTGGCCCTCCAAGTGAAGCCACGTTTCCAGCTTGTGGCAGCTTGTATCTGGAAGAACTCGTGTTCCGTTCGGGATTGCAGTGGGCCAAGGCCTGGTGCCCGGCAGAGGGAGTTGAGCACAAATGATGGCCTGTTTCATGAGGAAAGTAAAGTCAGCTGCCCAGGTGCCTGATGTCAGTTTGTAGGAGGCCTTTGGTCCTCCATGGAAAGCCTCGCTTCCAGCTTGTGGCAGCATGCATCTGGAAGAACTCGTGTTCCGTTCGGGATTGTAGGTGGCCGAGTCCTGGTGCCCGGCAGAGGGAGTTGGGCACAAAGGATGTCCTGTTTCCAGGGGTAAGTAAAGTCAGCTGCCCAGGTGCCTGATGTCAGTTTGTAGGAGGCCTTTGGCCCTCCATGGGAAGCCAGGCTTCCTGCTTGTGGCAGCTTGCATCTGGAAGAAATCCTGTTACGTTCAAGATTGTAGGTGGGCGAGTCCTGTTGCCCGGCAGATGGAGTTGAACACAAAGGATGGCCTGTTTCCTGGGGTAAATAAAGTCAGCTGCCCTGGTGCCTGATGTCAGTTTGTAGGAGGCCTTTGGCCCTCCAAGGGAAGCTAGTCTTTATGTTCAAGGCAGCTTGCATCGGGAAGAAATCCTGTTCCGTTCGGGATTGTCGGTGGCCGAGGCCTGGTGCCCGGCAGAGGGAGTTGGGCACAAAGGATGGCCTGTTTCCAGGGGTAAGTAAAGTCAGCTGCCCAGGTGCCTGATGTCAGTTTGTAGGAGGCCTTTGGCCCTCCAAGGGAAGCCACGTTTCCAGCTTGTGGCAGCTTGCATCTGGAAGAAATCCTGTTCCGTTCGGGATTGTAGGTGGTCGGAGCTGGGTGCCTGGCGGAGGGAGTTGAACACAAAGGATGGGCTGTTTCCAGGGGTAAGTAAAGTCAGCTGCCCAGGTGCCTGATGTCAGTTTGTAGGAGGCCTTTGGCCCTCCAAGGGAAGCCAGGCTTCCACTTTGTGGCAGCATCCATCTGGAAGAAATCCTGTTCCATTCGGGATTGTAGGTGGCCGAGGCCAGGTTCCCAGCAGAGGGAGGTAGGCACAAATGATGGCCTGTTTCATGAGGAAAGTAAAGTCAGCTGCCCAAGTGCCTGATGTCAGTTTGTAGGAGGCCTTTGGTCCTCCATGGGAAGCCAGGCTTCCAGCTAGTGGCAGCTTGCATCGGGAAGAAATCCTGTTCCGTTCGGGATTGTAAATGGTCGTGGCCAGGTGCCCGGCAGAGGGAGTTGGGCACAAAGGATGGCCTGTTTCCAAGGGTAAGTAAAGTCAGCTGCCAACGTGCCTGATGTCAGTTTGTAGGAGTCCTTTGGCCCTCCAAGGTAAGCCAGGCTTCAAGTTTGTGGCAGCTTGTATCTGGAAGAAATCCTGTTAAGTTCGGGATTGTAGGTGGCCGAGGCCAGGTGCCCGGCAGAGGGAGTTGGGCAAAAAGGATGGCCTGTTTCATGAGGAAAGTAAAGTCAGCTGCCCAAATGCCTGATGTCAGTTTGTAGGAGGCCTTTGGCCCTCCATGGGAAGCCAGGTTTCCTGCTTGTGGCAGCTTGCATCTGGAAGAACTCCTGTTCCGTTCGGGATTGTAGGTGGACGAGGCCTGGTGCCCGGCAGAGGGAGTTGGGCACAAAGGATGGGCTGTTTCCAGGGGTAAGTAAAGTCAGCTGCCCAGGTGCCTGATGTCAGTTTGTAGGAGGCCTTTGGTCCTCCATGGAAAGCCATGCTTCCAGCTTGTGGCAGCATGCATCTGGATAAAATCCTGTTCCGTTCGGGATTTTAGGTGGCCGAGGCCTGGTGCCCGGCAGAGGGTGTTGGGCACAAAGGATGTCCTGTTTCCAGGGGTAAATAAAGTCAGCTGCCCAGGTGCCTGATGTCAGTTTGTAGGAGGCCTTTGGCCCTCCAATGGAAGCTAGTCTTCCTGTTTAAGGCAGCTTGCATCTGGAAGAAATCCTGTTCCGTTCGGGATTGTAGGTGGCCAGGGCAGGGTGCCCGGCTGAGGGAGTTGGGCACAAAGGATGTCCTGTTTCCAGGGGTAAGTAAAGTCAGCTGCCCAAGTGCCTGATGTCAGTTTGTAGGAGGCCTTTGGCCCTCCATGGAAAGCCAGGCTTCCTGCTTGTGGCAGCTTGCATCTGGAAGAAATCCTGTTACGTTCAAGATTGTATGTGGGCGAGTCCTGGTGCCCGGCAGAGGGAGTTGGGCACAAAGGATGGCCTGTTTCCAGGGGTAAATAAAGTCAGCTGCCCTGGTGCCTGATGTCAGTTTGTAGGAGGCCTTTGGCCCTCCAAGGGAAGCTAGTCTTTATGTTCAAGGCAGCTTGCATCGGGAAGAAATGCTGTTCCGTTCGGGATTGTAGGTGGCCGAGGCCTGGTGCCCGGCAGAGGGAGTTGGGCACAAAGGATGTCCTGTTTCCAGGGGTAAGTAAAGTCAGCTGCCCAAGTGCCTGATGTCAGTTTGTAGGAGGCCTTTGGCCCTCCAAGTGAAGCCACCTTTCCAGCTTGTGGCAGCTTGCATCTGGAAGAAATCCTGTTCCGTTCGGGATTGTAGGTGGTCGGAGCTGGGTGCCTGGCGGAGGGAGTTGAACACAAAGGATGGGCTGTTTCCAGGGCTAAGTAAAGTCAGCTGCCCAGGTGCGTGATGTCAGTGTGTAGGAGGCCTTTGGCCCTCCAAGGGAAGCCAGGCTGCCACTTTGTGGCAGCTTGCATCTGGAAGAAATCCTGTTCCGTTCGGGATTGTAGGTGGCCGAGGCCAGGTTCCCAGCAGAGGGAGGTAGGCTCAAATGATGGCCTGTTTCATGAGGAAAGTAAAGTCAGCTGCCCAAGTGCCTGATGTCAGTTTGTAGGAGGCCTTTGGTCCTCCATGGGAAGCCAAGCTTCCAGCTAGTGGCAGCTTGCATCGGGAAGAAATCCTGTTCCGTTCGGGATTGTAGGTGGCCGCGTCCAGGTGCCCGGCAGAGGGAGTTGGGCACAAAGGATGGCCTGTTTCCAGAGGTAAGGAAAGTCAGCTGCCCACGTGCCTGATGTCAGTTTCTGGGAGGCCTTTGGCCCTCCAAGTGAAGCCACGTTTCCAGCTTGTGGCAGCTTGCATCTGGAAGAACTCCTGTTCCGTTCGGGATTGTAGGTCGCCAAAGCTGTGGGCCCGGCTGAGGGAGTTGGGCACAAAGGATGGGCTGTTTCCAGGGGTAAATAAAGTCAGCTGCCCAGGTGCCTGATGTCAGTTTGTAGGAGGCCTTTGGCCCCTTTAAGGGAAGCTAGTCTTCCAGTTTGTGGCAGCTTGCATCTGGAAGAAATGCTGTTCCGTTCGGGATTGTAGGTGGCCGAGGCCAGGTGCCCGGCAGAGGGAGTTGGGCACAAAGGATGTCCTGTTTCCAGGGGTAAGTAAAGTCAGCTGCCCAAGTGCCTGATGTCAGTTTGTAAGAGGCCTTTGGCCCTCCATGGGAAGCCAGGCTTCCTGCTTGTGGCAGCTTGCATATGGAAGAAATCCTGTTCCGTTCGGGATTGTAGGTGGCCGAGGCCTGGTGCCCGGCAGAGGTAGTTGGGCACAAAGGATGGACTGTTTCCAGGGGTAAGTAAAGTCAGCTGCCCAGGTGCCTGATGTCAGTTTGTAGGAGGCCTTTGGCCCTCCAAGGGAAGCGAGTCTTTATGTTCAAGGCAGCTTGCATCGGGAAGAAATCCTGTTCCGTTCGGGATTGTAGGTGGCCGGAGCTGGGTGCCCAGCAGAGGGAGTTGGGCACAAAGGATGGCCTGTTTCCAGGGGTAAGTAAAGTCAGCTGCCCAGGTGCCTGATGTCAGTTTGTAGGAGGCCTTTGGCCCTCCATGGGAAGCCAGGCTTCCTGCTTGTGGCAGCTTGCATCTGGAAGAAATCCTGTTTTGTTCGGGATTGTAGGATTCCAGAGCGGGGTGCCCGGCTGAGGGAGTTGGGCACAAAGGATGGCCTGTTTCCAGGGGTAAGTAAAGTCAGCTGCCCAGGTGCCTGATGTCAGTTTGTAGGAGGCCTTTGGCCCTCTATGGGAAGCCAGGTTTCCTGCTTGTGGCAGCTTGCATCTGGAAGAAATCCTGTTCCGTTCGGGATTGTAGGTGGCCAAGGCCTGGTGCCCGGCAGAGGGAGTTGGGCACAAAGGATGTCCTGTTTCCAGGGGTAAGTAAAGTCAGCTGCCCAGGTGCCTGATGTAAGTTTGTAGGAGGCCTTTGGCCCTCCATGGGAAGCCAGGCTTCCAGTTTGTGGCAGCTTGCATCTGGAAGAAATTCTCTTCCGTTCGGGATTGTAGGTGGCCGAGGACAGTTGCCTGGGCTGAGGGAGTTGGGCACAAAGGATGTCCTGTTTCCAGGGGTAAGTAAAGTCAGCTGCCCAGGTGCCTGATGTCAGTTTGTAGGAGGCCTTTGGCCCTCCATGGGAAGCCAGGCTTCCAGTTTGTGGCAGCTTGCATCTGGAAGAAATCCTGTTCCGTTCGGGATTGTAGGTGGCCGAGGCCAGTTGCCGGGCTGAGGGAGTTGGGCACAAAGGATGTCCTGTTTCCAGGGGTAAGTAAAGTCAGCTGCCCAGGTGCCTGATGTCAGTTTGTAGGAGGCCTTTGGCCCTCCAAGGGAAGCCAGGCTTCCAGCTTGTGGCAGCTTGAATCTGGAAGAAATCCTGTTCCGTTTGGGATTGTAGGTGGCCGAGGCCAGGTGCCCGGCAGGGGGAGTTGGGCACAAATGATAGCCTGTTTCATGAGGAAAGTAAAGTCAGCTGCCCAAGTGCCTGATGTCAGTTTGTAGGAGGCCTTTAATCCTCCATGGGAAGCCAGGCTTCCAGCTAGTGGCAGCTTGCATCGGGAAGAAATCCTGTTCCGTTCGGGATTGTAGGTGGCCAAGGCCTGGTCCCTGGCAGAGGGAGTTGGGCACAAAGGATGGCCTGTTTCCAGGGGTAAGTAAAGTCAGCTGCCCAGGTGCCTGATGTCAGTTTGTAGGAGGCCTTTGGCCCTCCAAGGGAAGCTAGTCTTCCAGCTTGTGGCAGCTTGCATCGGGAAGTTATCGTGATCTGTTCGGGATTGCAGGTGGCCGAGGCCTGGTGCCCGGCAGAGGGCGTTGGGCACAAAGGATGGGCTGTTTCCAGGGGTAAGTAAAGTCAGCTGCCCAGGTGCCTGATGTCAGTTTGTAGGAGGCCTTTGGTCCTCCATGGGAAACCAGTCTTTCAGCTTGTGGCAGCTTGCATCTGGAAGAAATCCTGTTCCGTTCGGGATTGTAGGTGGCCGAGGCCAGGTGCCCGGCAGAGGGAGTTGGGCACAAAGGATGGCCTGTTTCCAGGGGTAAGTAAAGTCAGCTGCCCAGGTGCCTGATGTCAGTTTGTAGGAGGCCTTTGGCCCTCCAAGTGAAGCCACGTTTCCAGCTTGTGGCAGCTTGCATCTGCAAGAACTCCTGTTCCGTTCGGGATTGTAGGTGGCCGAGGCCAAATGCCCGTCAGAGGGAGTTGGGCACAAAGGATGGCCTGTTTCCAGGGATAAGTAAAGTCAGCTGCTCAGGTGCCTGATGTCAGTTTGTAGGAGGCCTTTGGCCCTCCATAGGAAGCCAGGCTTCCTGCTTGTGGCAGCTTGCATCTGGAAGAAATCCTGTTCCGTTCGGGATTGTAGGTGGCCAAGGCCTGGTCCCTGGCAGAGGGAGTTGGGCACAAATGATGGCCTGTTTCCAGGGGTAAGTAAAGTCAGCTGCCCAGGTGCCTGATGTCAGTTTGTAGGAGGCCTTTGGCCCTCCAAGGGAAGCTAGTCTTCCAGCTTGTGGCAGCTTGCATCGGGAAGTAATCCTGATCTGTTCGGGATTGCAGGTGGCCGAGGCCTGGTGCCCGGCAGAGGGAGTTGGGCACAAAGGATGGCCTGTTTCCAGGGGTAAGTAAAGTCAGCTGCCCAGGTGCCTGATGTCAGTTTGTAGGAGGCCTTTGGTCCTCCATGGGAAACCAGTCTTTCAGCTTGTGGCAGCTTGCATCTGGAAGAAATCCTGTTCCGTTCGGGATTGTAGGTGGCCGAGGCCAGGTGCCCGGCAGAGGGAGTTGGGCACAAAGGATGGCCTGTTTCCAGGGGTAAGTAAAGTCAGCTGCCCAGGTGCCTGATGTCAGTTTTTAGGAGGCCTTTGGCCCTCCAAGTGAAGCCACGTTTCCAGCTTGTGGCAGCTTGCATCTGCAAGAACTCCTGTTCCGTTCGGGATTGTAGGTGGCCGAGGCCAAATGCCCGTCAGAGGGAGTTGGGCACAAAGGATGGCCTGTTTCCAGGGATAAGTAAAGTCAGCTGCTCAGGTGCCTGATGTCAGTTTGTAGGAGGCCTTTGGCCCTCCATAGGAAGCCAGGCTTCCTGCTTGTGGCAGCTTGAATCTGGAAGAAATCCTGTTTCGTTCGGGATTGTAGGTGGCCAAGGCCTGGTGCCCGGCAGAGGGAGTTGGGCACAAATGTTGGCCTGTTTCCAGGAGTAAGTAAAGTCAGCTCCCCAGGTGCCTGATGTCAGTTTGTAGGAGGCCTTTGGCCCTCCATGGGAAGCCAGGCTTCCAGTTTGTGGCAGCTTACATCTGGAAGAAATCCTGTTCTGTTCGGGATTGTAGGTGGCCGAGGCCAGGTGCCCAGCAGAGGGAGTTGGGCACAAATGATGGCCTGTTTCATGAGGAAAGTAAAGTCAGCTGCCCAAATGCCTGATGTCAGTTTGTAGGAGGCCTTTGGTCCTCCATGGAAAGCCACGCTTCCAGCTTGTGGCAGCTTGCATCTGGAAGAACTCCTGTTCCGTTCGGGATTGTAGGTGGCCAAGGCCTGGTGCCCGGCAGAGGGAGTTGCGCACAAAGGATGGCCTGATTCCAGGGGTAAGTAAAGTCAGCTGCCCAGGTGCCTGATGTCAGTTTGTAGGAGGCCTTTGGCCCTCCAAGGGAAGCAAGTCTTCCTGTTCAAGGCAGCTTGCATCCGGAAGAAATCCTGTTCCGTTCGGGATTGTAGGTGGCCGAGCCCAGTTGCCCGGCTGAGAGAGTTGGGCACAAATAATGTCATGTTTCTTTAGGAAAGTAAAGTCAGCAGCCCAGGTGCCTGATGTCAGTTTGTAGGAGGCCTTTGGCCCTCCAAGTGAAGCCACATTTCCAGCTTGTGGCAGCTTGCATCTGGAAGAACTCCGGTTCCGTTCGGGATTGTAGGTGGCCGAGGCCAGCTGCCCGGCAGAGGGAGTTGGGCACAAAGGATGTCCTGTTTCCAGGGATAAGTAAAGTCCGCTGCCCAGGTGCCTGATGTCAGTTTTTAGGAGGCCTTTGGCCCTCCATGGGAAGCCAGGCTTCCTGCTTGAGGCAGCTTGCATCTGGAAGAAATCCTGTTCCGTTCGGGATTGTAGGTGGCCGGAGGTGGGTGCCCGGATGAGGGAGTTGGACACAAAGGATGGGCTGTTTCCAGCGGTAAGTAAAGTCAGCTGCCCAGGTGCCTGATGTCAGTTTGTAGGTGGCTATTGGTCCTCCATGGAAAGCCTCGCTTCCAGCTTGTGGCAGCTTGCATCGGGAAGTAATCCTGATCTGTTCGGGATTGCAGGTGGCCGAGGCCTGGTGCCCGGCAGAGGAAGTTGGGCACAAAGGATGGCCTGTATCCAGGGGTAAGTAAAGTCAGCTGCTTAGGTGCCTGATGTCAGTTTCTAGGAGGCCTTTGGTCCTCCATGGGAAACCAGTCTTTCAGCTTGTGGCAGCTTGCATCTGGAAGAAATCCTGTTCCGTTCGGGATTGTAGGTGTGCGAGGCCTGGTGCCCGGCAGAGGGAGTTGGGCACAAAGGATGGGCTGTTTCCAGGGGTAAGTAAAGTCAGCATCCCTGGTGCCTGATGTCAGTTTGTAGAAGGCCTTTGGCCCTCCAAGAGAAGCCAGGCTTCCTGCTTGTGGCAGCTTGCATCTGGAAGAAATGCTGTTCCGTTCTGGATTGTAGGTGGCCGAGGTCTGGTGCCCGGCAGAGGGAGTTGGGCAAAAATGATGGCCTGTTTCATGAGGAAAGTAAAGTCAGCTGCCCAGGTGCATGATGTCAGTTTGTAGGAGGCCTTTGGTCCTCCATGCGAAGCCATGCTTCCAGCTTGTGGCAGCTTGCATCTGGAAGAAATGCTGTTCCGTTCGGGATTGTAGGTGGCCAAGGCCTGGTGCCCGGACGAAGGAGTTGGGAACTACTGATGGGCTGTTTCCAGGGGTAAGTAAAGTCAGCTGCCCAGGTGCCTGATGTCAGTTTGTAGGAGGCCTTTGGTCCTCCAAGTGAAGCCACGTTTCCAGCTTGTGGCAGCTTGCATCTGGAAGAACTCCTGTTCCGTTCGGGATTGTAGGTGGCCAAGGCCTGGTGCCCGGCAGAGGAAGTTGGGCACAAAGAATGGACTGTTTCCAGGGGTAAGTAAAGTCAGCTGCCCAGGTTCCTGATGTCACTTTGTAGGAGGCCTTTGTCCCTCCATGGGAAGCCAGGCTTCCTGCTTGTGGCAGCTTGCATCTGGAAGAAATCCTGTTTTGTTCGGGATTGTAGGAGTCCGGAGCTGGGTGCCCGGCTGAGGGAGTTGGACACAAATGATGGGCTGTTTCTAGGGGTAAGTAAAGTCAGCTGCCCAGGTGCCTGATGTCAGTTTGTAGGAGGCTTTTGGCCCTCCATGGGAAGCCAGATTTCCTGCTTGTGGCAGCTTGCATCTGGAAGAAATCCTGTTTCGTTCGGGATTGTAGGTGGCCAAGGCCTGGTGCCCGGCAGAGGGAGTTGGGCACAAATGTTGGCCTGTTTCCAGGGGTAAGTAAAGTCAGCTCCCCAGGTGCCTGATGTCAGTTTGTAGGAGGCCTTTGGCCCTCCATGGGAAGCCAGGCTTCCAGTGTGTGGCAGCTTACATCTGGAAGAAATCCTGTTCTGTTCGGGATTGTAGGTGGCCGAGGCCAGGTGCCCAGCAGAGGGAGTTGGGCACAAATGATGGCCTGTTTCATGAGGAAAGTAAAGTCAGCTGCCCAAATGCCTGATGTCAGTTTGTAGGAGGCCTTTGGTCCTCCATGGAAAGCCACGCTTCCAGCTTGTGGCAGCTTGCATCTGGAAGAACTCCTGTTCCGTTCGGGATTGTAGGCGGCCAAGGCCTGGTGCCCGGCAGAGGGAGTTGCGCACAAAGGATGGCCTGATTCCAGGGGTAAGTAAAGTCAGCTGCCCAGGTGCCTGATGTCAGTTTGTAGGAGGCCTTTGGCCCTCCAAGGGAAGCAAGTCTTCCTGTTCAAGGCAGCTTGCATCCGGAAGAAATCCTGTTCCGTTCGGGATTGTAGGTGGCCGAGCCCAGTTGCCCGGCTGAGAGAGTTGGGCGCAAATAATGTCATGTTTCTTTAGGAAAGTAAAGTCAGCAGCCCAGGTGCCTGATGTCAGTTTGTAGGAGGCCTTTGGCCCTCCAAGTGAAGCCACATTTCCAGCTTGTGGCAGCTTGCATCTGGAAGAACTCCGGTTCCGTTCGGGATTGTAGGTGGCCGAGGCCAGCTGCCCGGCAGAGGGAGTTGGGCACAAAGGATGTCCTGTTTCCAGGGATAAGTAAAGTCAGCTGCCCAGGTGCCTGATGTCAGTTTTTAGGAGGCCTTTGGCCCTCCATGGGAAGCCAGGCTTCCTGCTTGAGGCAGCTTGCATCTGGAAGAAATCCTGTTCCGTTCGGGATTGAAGGTGGCCGGAGGTGGGTGCCCGGATGAGGGAGTTGGACACAAAGGATGGGCTGTTTCCAGCGGTAAGTAAAGTCTGCTGCCCAGGTGCCTGATGTCAGTTTGCAGGTGGCTATTGGTCCTCCATGGAAAGCCAGGCTTCCAGCTTGTGGCAGCTTGCATCGGGAAGTAATCCTGATCTGTTCGGGATTACAGGTGGCCGAGGACAAATGCCCGGCAGAGGGAGTTGGGCACAAAGGATGGCCTGTTTCCAGGGATAAGTAAAGTCAGCTGCTCAGGTGCCTGATGTCAGTTTGTAGGAGGCCTTTGGCCCTCCATAGGAAGCCAGGCTTCCTGCTTGTGGCAGCTTGCATCTGGAAGAAATCCTGTTCCGTTCGGGATTGTAGGTGGCCAAGGCCTGGTCCCTGGCAGAGGGAGTTGGGCACAAAGGATGGCCTGTTTCCAGGGGTAAGTAAAGTCAGCTGCCCAGGTGCCTGATGTCAGTTTGTAGGAGGCCTTTGGCCCTCCAAGGGAAGCTAGTCTTCCAGCTTGTGGCAGCTTGCATCGGGAAGTTATCCTGATCTGTTCGGGATTGCAGGTGGCCGAGGCCTGGTGCCCGGCAGAGGGAGTTGGGCACAAAGGATGGCCTGTTTCCAGGGGTAAGTAAAGTCAGCTGCCCAGGTGCCTGATGTCAGTTTGTAGGAGGCCTTTGGTCCTCCATGGGAAACCAGTCTTTCAGCTTGTGGCAGCTTGCATCTGGAAGAAATCCTGTTCCGTTCGGGATTGTAGGTGGCCGAGGCCAGGTGCCCGGCAGAGGGAGTTGGGCACAAAGGATGGCCTGTTTCCAGGGGTAAGTAAAGTCAGCTGCCCAGGTGCCTGATGTCAGTTTGTAGGAGGCCTTTGGCCCTCCAAGTGAAGCCACGTTTCCAGCTTGTGGCAGCTTGCATCTGCAAGAACTCCTGTTCCGTTCGGGATTGTAGGTGGCCGAGGCCAAATGCCCGTCAGAGGGAGTTGGGCACAAAGGATGGCCTGTTTCCAGGGATAAGTAAAGTCAGCTGCTCAGGTGCCTGATGTCAGTTTGTAGGAGGCCTTTGGCCCTCCATAGGAAGCCAGGCTTCCTGCTTGTGGCAGCTTGCATCTGGAAGAAATCCTGTTCCGTTCGGGATTGTAGGTGGCCAAGGCCTGGTCCCTGGCAGAGGGAGTTGGGCACAAATGATGGCCTGTTTACAGGGGTAAGTAAAGTCAGCTGCCCAGGTGCCTGATGTCAGTTTGTAGGAGGCCTTTGGCCCTCCAAGGGAAGCTAGTCTTCCAGCTTGTGGCAGCTTGCATCGGGAAGTAATCCTGATCTGTTCGGGATTGCAGGTGGCCGAGGCCTGGTGCCCGGCAGAGGGAGTTGGGCACAAAGGATGGCCTGTTTCCAGGGGTAAGTCAAGTCAGCTGCCCAGGTGCCTGATGTCAGTTTTTAGGAGGCCTTTGGCCCTCCAAGTGAAGCCACGTTTCCAGCTTGTGGCAGCTTGCATCTGCAAGAACTCCTGTTCCGTTCGGGATTGTAGGTGGCCGAGGCCAAATGCCCGTCAGAGGGAGTTGGGCACAAAGGATGGCCTGTTTCCAGGGATAAGTAAAGTCAGCTGCTCAGGTGCCTGATGTCAGTTTGTAGGAGGCCTTTGGCCCTCCATAGGAAGCCAGGCTTCCTGCTTGTGGCAGCTTGAATCTGGAAGAAATCCTGTTCCGTTCGGGATTGTAGGTGGCCAAGGCCTGGTGCCCGGCAGAGGGAGTTGGGCACAAATGTTGGCCTGTTTCCAGGAGTAAGTAAAGTCAGCTCCCCAGGTGCCTGATGTCAGTTTGTAGGAGGCCTTTGGCCCTCCATGGGAAGCCAGGCTTCCAGTTTGTGGCAGCTTACATCTGGAAGAAATCCTGTTCTGTTCGGGATTGTAGGTGGCCGAGGCCAGGTGCCCAGCAGAGGGAGTTGGGCACAAATGATGGCCTGTTTCATGAGGAAAGTAAAGTCAGCTGCCCAGGTGCCTGATGTCAGTTTTTAGGAGGCCTTTGGCCCTCCATGGGAAGCCAGGCTTCCTGCTTGAGGCAGCTTGCATCTGGAAGAAATCCTGTTCCGTTCGGGATTGTAGGTGGCCGGAGGTGGGTGCCCGGATGAGGGAGTTGGACACAAAGGATGGGCTGTTTCCAGCGGTAAGTAAAGTCAGCTGCCCAGGTGCCTGATGTCAGTTTGTAGGTGGCTATTGATCCTCCATGGAAAGCCAGGCTTCCAGCTTGTGGCAGCTTGCATCGGGAAGTAATCCTGATCTGTTCGGGATTGCAGGTGGCCGAGGCCTGGTGCCCGGCAGAGGAAGTTGGGCACAAAGGATGGCCTGTATCCAGGGGTAAGTAAAGTCAGCTGCTTAGGTGCCTGATGTCAGTTTGTAGGAGGCCTTTGGTCCTCCATGGGAAACCAGTCTTTCAGCTTGTGGCAGCTTGCATCTGGAAGAAATCCTGTTCCGTTCGGGATTGTAGGTGGCCGAGGCCAGGTGCCCGGCAGAGGGAGTTGGGCACAAAGGATGGCCTGTTTCCAGGGGTAAGTAAAGTCAGCTAGCCAGGTGCCTGATGTCAGTTTGTAGGCGGCCTTTGGCCCTCCAAGTGAAGCCACGTTTCCAGCTTGTGGCAGCTTGCATCTGGAAGAACTCCGGTTCCGTTCGGGATTGTAGGTGGCCGAGGCCAAATGCCCGGCAGAGGGAGTTGGGCAAAAAGGATGGCCTGTTTCCAGGGGTAAGTAAAGTCAGCTGCTCAGGTGCCTGATGTCAGTTTGTAGGAGGCCTTTGGCCCTCCATAGGAAGCCAGGCTTCCTGCTTGTGGCAGCTTGCATCTGGAAGAAATCCTGTTCCGTTCGGGATTGTAGGTGGCCAAGGCCTGGTCCCTGGCAGAGGGAGTTGGGCACAAAGGATGGCCTGTTTCCAGGGGTAAGTAAAGTCAGCTGCCCAGGTGCCTGATGTCAGTTTGTAGGAGGCCTTTGGCCCTCCAAGGGAAGCTAGTCTTCCAGCTTGTGGCAGCTTGCATCGGGAAGTAATCCTGATCTGTTCGGGATTGCAGGTGGCCGCGGCCTGGTGCCCGGCAGAGGGAGTTGGGCACAAAGGATGGCCTGTATCCCGGGGTAAGTAAAGTCAGCTGCCCAGGTGCATGATGTCAGTTTGTAGGAGGCCTTTGGTCCTCCATGGGAAACCAGTCTTTCAGCTTGTGGCAGCTTGCATCTGGAAGAAATCCTGTTCCGTTCGGGATTGTAGGTGGCCGAGGCCAAATGCCCGTCAGAGGGAGTTGGGCACAAAGGATGGCCTGTTTCCAGGGATAAGTAAAGTCAGCTGCTCAGGTGCCTGATGTCAGTTTGTAGGAGGCCTTTGGCCCTCCATAGGAAGCCAGGTTTCCTGCTTGTGGCAGCTTTAATCTGGAAGAAATCCTGTTCCGTTCGGGATTGTAGGTGGCCTAGGCCTGGTGCCCGACAGAGGGAGTTGGGCACAAAGGATGGACTGTTTCCAGGGGTAAGTAAAGTCAGCTGCCCAGGTGCCTGATGTCAGTTTGTAGGAGGCCTTTGACCCTCCAAGGGAAGCGAGTCTTTATGTTCAAGGCAGCTTGCATCGGGAAGAACTCCTGTTCCGTTCGGGATTGTAGGTGGCCGGAGCTAGGTGCCCAGCAGAGGGAGTTGGGCACAAAGGATGGCCTGATTCCAGGGGTAAGTAAAGTCAGCTGCCCAGGTGCCTGATGTCAGTTTGTAGGAGGCCTTTGGCCCTCCATGGGAAGCCAGGCTTCCTGCTTGTGGCAGCTTGCATCTGGAAGATCTCCTGTTCCGTTCGGGATTGTAGGTGGCCAAGGCCTGGTGCTTGGCAGAGGGAGTTCGGCACAAAGGATGGACTGTTTCCAGGGGTAAGTAAAGTCAGCTGCCCAGGTGCCTGATGTCAGTTTGTAGGAGGCCTTTGGCCCTCCAAGGTGAGCTAATCTTCCAGCTTGTGGCAGCTTGCATCTGGAAGAAATCCTGTTCCGTTCGGGATTGTAGGTGGCCGAGGCCAGGTGCACGGCAGAGGGAGTTGGGCACAAACGATGTCCTTTTTAGAGGGATAAGTAAAGTCAGCTGCCCACGTGCCTGATGTCAGTTTGTAGGAGGCCTTTGGCCCTCCATGGGAAGCCAGGCTTCCAGTTTGTGGCAGCTTGCATCTGGAAGAAATCCTGTTCCGTTCGGGATTGTAGGTGGCCGAGGCCAGTTGCCTGGGCTGAGGGAGTTGGGCACAAAGGATGTCCTGTTTCCAGGGGTAAGTAAAGTCAGCTGCCCAGGTGCCTGATGTCAGTTTGTAGGAGGCCTTTGGCCCTCCATGGGAAGCCAAACTTCCAGTTTGTGGCAGGTTGCATCTGGAAGAAATCCTGTTCCGTTCGGGATTGTAGGTGGCCGAGGCCAGTTGCCGAGCTGAGGGAGTTGGGCACAAAGGATGTCCTGTTTCCAGGGGTAAGTAAAGTCAGCTGCCCAGGTGCCTGATGTCAGTCTGTAGGAGGCCTTTGGCCCTCCAAGGGAAGCCAGGCTTCCAGCTTGTGGCAGCTTGAATCTGGAAGAAATGCTGTTCCGTTCGGGATTGTAGGTGGCCGAGGCCAGGTGCCGGGCTGAGGGAGTTGGGCACAAATGATGGGCTGTTTCAAGGGGTAAGTAAAGTCAGCATCCCAGGTGCCTGATGTCAGTTTGTAGGAGGCCTTTGGCCCTCCAAGAGAAGCCAGGCTTCCTGCTTGTGGCAGCTTGCATCTGGAAGAAATGCTGTTCCGTTCGGGATTGTAGGTGGCCGAGGTCAGGTGCCCCGCAGAGGGAGCTGGGCGCAAATGATGGCCTGTTTCATGAGGAAAGTAAAGTCAGCTGCCCACGTGCATGATGTCAGTTTGTAGGAGGCCTTTGGTCCTCCATGCGAATTCATGCTTCCAGCTTGTGGCAGCTTGCATCTGGAAGAAATGCTGTTCCGTTCGGGATTGTAGGTGGCCAAGGCCTGGTGCCCGGCAGAAGGAGTTGGGCACAAAGGATGGGCTGTTTCCAGGGGTAAGTAAAGTCAGCTGCCCAGGTGCCTGATGTCAGTTTGTAGGAAGCCTTTGGTCCTCCAAGTGAAGCCACGTTTCCAGCTTGTGGCAGCTTGCATCTGGAAGAACTCCTGTTCCGTTCGGGATTGTAGGTGGCCAAGGCCTGGTGCCCGGCAGAGGAAGTTGGGCACAAATGATGTCCTGTTTCCAGGGGTAAGTAAAGTCAGCTGCCCACGTGCATGATGTCAGTTTGTAGGAGGCCTTTGGTCCTCCATGCGAAGTCATGCTTCCAGCTTGTGGCAGCTTGCATCTGGAAGAAATGCTGTTCCGTTCGGGATTGTAGGTGGCCAAGGCCTGGTGCCCGGCAGAAGGAGTTGGGCACAAAGGATGGGCTGTTTCCAGGGGTAAGTAAAGTCAGCTGCCCAGGTGCCTGATGTCAGTTTGTAGGAAGCCTTTGGTCCTCCAAGTGAAGCCACGTTTCCAGCTTGTGGCAGCTTGCATCTGGAAGAACTCCTGTTCCGTTCGGGATTGTAGGTGGCCAAGGCCTGGTGCCCGGCAGAGGAAGTTGGGCACAAATGATGTCCTGTTTCCAGGGGTAAGTAAAGTCAGCTGCCCAGGTGCCTGATGTCAGTTTGTAGGAGGCCTTTGGCCCTCCATGGGAAGCCGGGCTTCCTGCTTGTGGCAGCTTGCATCGGGAAGTAATACTGATCTGTTCGGGATTGCAGGTGGCCGAGGCCTGGTGCCCGGCAGAGGGAGTTGGGCACAAAGGATGGGCTGTTTCCAGGGGTAAGTAAAGTCAGCTGCCCAGGTTCCTGATGTCAGTTTGTAGGAGGACATTTGCCCTCCAAGGGAAGCTAGTCTTCCAGTTTGTGGCAGCTTGCATCTGTAAGAAATCCTGTTCCGTTCGGGATTGTAGGTGGCCGAGGCCAGGTGCCCGGCAGAGGGAGTTTTGCACAAATGATGTCCTGTTTCCAGGGGTAAGTAAAGTCAGCTGCCCAGGTGCCTGATGTCAGTTTGTAGGAGGCCTTTGGCCCTCCATGGGAAGCTGGGCTTCCTGCTTGTGGCAGCTTGCATCTGGAAGAAATCCTGTTTTGTTCGGGATTGTAGGAGTCCGGAGCTGGGTGCCCGGCTGAGGGAGTTGGACACAAATGATGGGCTGTTTCTAGGGGTAAGTAAAGTCAGCTGCCCAGGTGCCTGATGTCAGTTTGTAGGAGGCTTTTGGCCCTCCATGGGAAGCCTGATTTCCTGCTTGTGGCAGCTTGCATCTGGAAGAAATCCTGTTTCGTTCGGGATTGTAGGTGGCCAAGGCCTGGTGCCAGGCAGAGGGAGTTGGGCACAAATGTTGGCCTGTTTCCAGGGGTAAGTAAAGTCAGCTCCCCAGGTGCCTGATGTCAGTTTGTCGGAGGCCTTTGGCCCTCCATGGGAAGCCAGGCTTCCAGTTTGTGGCAGCTTGCATCTGGAAGAAATCCTGTTCTGTTCGGGATTGTAGGTGGCCGAGGCCAGGTGCCCAGCAGAGGGAGTTGGGCACAAATGATGGCCTGTTCCATGAGGAAAGTAAAGTCAGCTGCCCAAATGCCTGATGTCAGTTTGTAGGAGGCCTTTGGTCCTCCATGGAAAGCCACGCTTCCAGCTTGTGGCAGCTTGCATCTGGAAGAACTCCTGTTCCGTTCGGGATTGTAGGTGGCCGAAGCTGGGGGACCGGCAGAGGGAGTTGGGCACAACGGATGGCCTGTTTCCAGAGTTAAGGAAAGTCAGCTGCCCAGGTGCCTGATGTCAGTTTGTCGGAGGCCTTTGGCCCTCCAAGGGAAGCAAGTCTTCCTGTTCAAGGCAGCTTGCATCGGGAAGAAATGCTGTTCCGTTCGGGATTGTAGGTGGCCGAGGCCTGGTGCCCGAAAGAGGGAGTTGGGCACAAAGGATGGCCTGTTTCCAGGGGTAAGTAAAGTCAGCTGCCCAGGTGCCTGATGTCAGTCTGTAGGAGGCCTTTGGCCCTCCAAGGGAAGCCAGGCTTCCAGCTTGTGGCAGCTTGAATCTGGAAGAAATGCTGTTCCGTTCGGGATTGTAGGTGGCCGAGGCCAGGTGCCGGGCTGAGGGAGTTGGGCACAAATGATGGGCTGTTTCAAGGGGTAAGTAAAGTCAGCATCCCAGGTGCCTGATGTCAGTTTGTAGGAGGCCTTTGGCCCTCCAAGAGAAGCCAGGCTTCCTGCTTGTGGCAGCTTGCATCTGGAAGAAATGCTGTTCCGTTCGGGATTGTAGGTGGCCGAGGTCAGGTGCCCCGCAGAGGGAGCTGGGCGCAAATGATGGCCTGTTTCATGAGGAAAGTAAAGTCAGCTGCCCACGTGCATGATGTCAGTTTGTAGGAGGCCTTTGGTCCTCCATGCGAAGTCATGCTTCCAGCTTGTGGCAGCTTGCATCTGGAAGAAATGCTGTTCCGTTCGGGATTGTAGGTGGCCAAGGCCTGGTGCCCGGCAGAAGGAGTTGGGCACAAAGGATGGGCTGTTTCCAGGGGTAAGTAAAGTCAGCTGCCCAGGTGCCTGATGTCAGTTTGTAGGAAGCCTTTGGTCCTCCAAGTGAAGCCACGTTTCCAGCTTGTGGCAGCTTGCATCTGGAAGAACTCCTGTTCCGTTCGGGATTGTAGGTGGCCAAGGCCTGGTGCCCGGCAGAGGAAGTTGGGCACAAATGATGTCCTGTTTCCAGGGGTAAGTAAAGTCAGCTGCCCACGTGCATGATGTCAGTTTGTAGGAGGCCTTTGGTCCTCCATGCGAAGTCATGCTTCCAGCTTGTGGCAGCTTGCATCTGGAAGAAATGCTGTTCCGTTCGGGATTGTAGGTGGCCAAGGCCTGGTGCCCGGCAGAAGGAGTTGGGCACAAAGGATGGGCTGTTTCCAGGGGTAAGTAAAGTCAGCTGCCCAGGTGCCTGATGTCAGTTTGTAGGAAGCCTTTGGTCCTCCAAGTGAAGCCACGTTTCCAGCTTGTGGCAGCTTGCATCTGGAAGAACTCCTGTTCCGTTCGGGATTGTAGGTGGCCAAGGCCTGGTGCCCGGCAGAGGAAGTTGGGCACAAATGATGTCCTGTTTCCAGGGGTAAGTAAAGTCAGCTGCCCAGGTGCCTGATGTCAGTTTGTAGGAGGCCTTTGGCCCTCCATGGGAAGCCGGGCTTCCTGCTTGTGGCAGCTTGCATCGGGAAGTAATACTGATCTGTTCGGGATTGCAGGTGGCCGAGGCCTGGTGCCCGGCAGAGGGAGTTGGGCACAAAGGATGGGCTGTTTCCAGGGGTAAGTAAAGTCAGCTGCCCAGGTTCCTGATGTCAGTTTGTAGGAGGACATTTGCCCTCCAAGGGAAGCTAGTCTTCCAGTTTGTGGCAGCTTGCATCTGTAAGAAATCCTGTTCCGTTCGGGATTGTAGGTGGCCGAGGCCAGGTGCCCGGCAGAGGGAGTTTTGCACAAATGATGTCCTGTTTCCAGGGGTAAGTAAAGTCAGCTGCCCAGGTGCCTGATGTCAGTTTGTAGGAGGCCTTTGGCCCTCCATGGGAAGCTGGGCTTCCTGCTTGTGGCAGCTTGCATCTGGAAGAAATCCTGTTTTGTTCGGGATTGTAGGAGTCCGGAGCTGGGTGCCCGGCTGAGGGAGTTGGACACAAATGATGGGCTGTTTCTAGGGGTAAGTAAAGTCAGCTGCCCAGGTGCCTGATGTCAGTTTGTAGGAGGCTTTTGGCCCTCCATGGGAAGCCTGATTTCCTGCTTGTGGCAGCTTGCATCTGGAAGAAATCCTGTTTCGTTCGGGATTGTAGGTGGCCAAGGCCTGGTGCCAGGCAGAGGGAGTTGGGCACAAATGTTGGCCTGTTTCCAGGGGTAAGTAAAGTCAGCTCCCCAGGTGCCTGATGTCAGTTTGTCGGAGGCCTTTGGCCCTCCATGGGAAGCCAGGCTTCCAGTTTGTGGCAGCTTGCATCTGGAAGAAATCCTGTTCTGTTCGGGATTGTAGGTGGCCGAGGCCAGGTGCCCAGCAGAGGGAGTTGGGCACAAATGATGGCCTGTTCCATGAGGAAAGTAAAGTCAGCTGCCCAAATGCCTGATGTCAGTTTGTAGGAGGCCTTTGGTCCTCCATGGAAAGCCACGCTTCCAGCTTGTGGCAGCTTGCATCTGGAAGAACTCCTGTTCCGTTCGGGATTGTAGGTGGCCGAAGCTGGGGGACCGGCAGAGGGAGTTGGGCACAAAGGATGGCCTGTTTCCAGAGTTAAGGAAAGTCAGCTGCCCAGGTGCCTGATGTCAGTTTGTCGGAGGCCTTTGGCCCTCCAAGGGAAGCAAGTCTTCCTGTTCAAGGCAGCTTGCATCGGGAAGAAATGCTGTTCCGTTCGGGATTGTAGGTGGCCGAGGCCTGGTGCCCGAAAGAGGGAGTTGGGCACAAAGGATGGCCTGTTTCCAGGGGTAAGTAAAGTCAGCTGCCCAGGTGCCTGATGTCAGTTTGTAGGAGGCCTTTGGCCCTCCAAGGGAAGCTAGTCTTTATGTTCAAGGCAGCTTGCATCGGGAAGAAATCCTGTTCCGTTCGGGATTGTAGGTGGCCGGAGCTGGGTGCCCAGCTGAGGGAGTTGGGCACAAAGGATGGCCTGATTCCAGGGGTAAGTAAAGTCAGCTGCCCAGGTGCCTGATGTCAGTTTGTAGGAGGCCTTTGGCCCTCAAAGGGAAGCAAGTCTTCCTGTTCAAGGCAGCTTGCATCGGGAAGAAATGCTGTTCCGTTCGGGATTGTAGGTGGCCGAGGCCAGTTGCCCGGCTGAGAGAGTTGGGCACAAATAATGTCATGTTTCTTTAGGAAAGTAAAGTCAGCTGCCCAGTTGCCTGATGTCAGTTTGTAGGAGGCCTTTGGTCCTCCAAGTGAAGCCACATTTCCACCTTGTGGCAGCTTGCATCTGGAAGAACTCCGGTTCCGTTCAGGATTGTCGGTGGCCGAGGCCAGCTGCCCAACAGAGGGAGTTGGGCACAAAGGATGTCCTGTTTCCAGGGGTAAGTAAAGTCAGCTGCCCATGTGCCTGATGTCAGTTTTTAGGAGGCCTTTGGCCCTCCAAGGGAAGCAAGGCTTCCTGCTTGTGGCAGCTTGCATCTGGAAGAAATCCTGTTCCGTTCGGGATTGTAGGTGGCCGGGGCTGGGTGCCCGGATGAGGGAGTTGGACACAAAGGATGGACTGTTTCCAGGGGTAAGTAAAGTCAGCTGCCCAGGTGCCTGATGTCAGTTTGTAGGAGGCCTTTGGCCCTCCATGGGAAGCGAGTCTTTATGTTCAAGGCAGCTTGCATCGGGAAGAAATCCTGTTCCGTTCGGGATTGTAGGTGGCCGGAGCTGGGTGCCCAGCTGAGGGAGTTGGGCACAAAGGATGGCCTGTTTCCAGGGGTAAGTAAAGTCAGCTGCCCAGGTGCCTGATGTCAGTTTGTAGGAGGCCTTTGGCCCTCCATGGGAAGCCAGGCTTCCTGCTTGTGGCAGCTTGCATCTGGAAGATCTCCTGTTCCGTTCGGGATTGTAGGTGGCCAAGGCCTGGTGCCCGGCAGCGGGAGTTGGGCACAAAGGATGGACTGTTTCCAGGGGTAAGTAAAGTCAGCTGCCCAGGTGCCTGATGTCAGTTTGTAGAAGTCCTTTGGCCCTCCAAGGTGAGCTAGTCTTCCAGCTTGTGGCAGCTTGCATCTGGAAGAAATCCTGTTCCGTTCGGGATTGTAGGTGGCCGAGGCCAGGTGCCCGGCAGAGGGAGTTGGGCACAAATGATGGGCTGTTTCTAGGGGTAAGTAAAGTCAGCTGCCCAGGTGCCTGATGTCAGTTTGTAGGAGGCCTTTGGCCCTCCATGGGAAGCCAGGCTTCCTGCTTGTGGCAGCTTGCATCTGGAAGAAATCCTGTTTTGTTCGGGATTGTAGGAGTCCGGAGCTGGGTGCCCGGCTGAGGGAGTTGGACACAAATGATGGGCTGTTTCTAGGGGTAAGTAAAGTCAGCTGCCCAGGTGCCTGATGTCAGTTTGTAGGAGGCTTTTGGCCCTCCATGGGAAGCCAGATTTCCTGCTTGTGGCAGCTTGCATCTGGAAGAAATCCTGTTTCGTTCGGGATTGTAGGTGGCCAAGGCCTGGTGCCAGGCAGAGGGAGTTGGGCACAAATGATGGCCTGTTTCATGAGGAAAGTAAAGTCAGCTGCCCAAATGCCTGATGTCAGTTTGTAGGAGGCCTTTGGTCCTCCATGGAAAGCCACGCTTCCAGCTTGTGGCAGCTTGCATCTGGAAGAACTCCTGTTCCGTTCGGGATTGTAGGTGACCAAGGCCTGGTGCCCGGCAGAGGGAGTTGGGCACAAAGGATGGCCTGATTACAGGGGTAAGTAAAGTCAGCTGCCCAGGTGCCTGATGTCAGTTTGTAGGAGGCCTTTGGCCCTCCAAGGGAAGCAAGTCTTCCTGTTCAAGGCAGCTTGCATCCGGAAGAAATCCTGTTCCGTTCGGGATTGTAGGTGGCCGAGGCCTGGTGCCCGGCAGAGGGAGTAGGGCACAAATGATGTCCTGTTTCCAGGGATAAGTAAAGTCAGCTGCCCAGGTGCCTGATGTCAGTTTTTAGGAGGCCTTTGGCCCTCCATGGGAAGCCAGGCTTCCTGCTTGAGGCAGCTTGCATCTGGAAGCAATCCTGTTCCGTTCGGGATTGTAGGTGGCCGAGGCCAAATGCCCGGCAGAGGGAGTTGGGCACAAAGGATGGCCTGTATCCAGGGATAAGGAAAGTCAGCTGCCCAGGTGCCTGATGTCAGTTTGTAGGAGGCCTTTGGTCCTCCATGGGAAACCAGTCTTTCAGCTTGTGGCAGCTTGCATCTGGAAGAAATCCTGTTCCGTTCGGGATTGTAGGTGGCCGAGGCCAGGTGCTCGGCAGAGGGAGTTGGGCACAAAGGATGGCCTGTTTCCAGGGGTAAGTAAAGTCAGCTGCCCAGGTGCCTGATGTCAGTTTGTAGAAGGACTTTGGCCCTCCAAGTGAAGCCACGTTTCCAGCTTGTGGCAGCTTGCATCTGGAAGAACTCCGGTTCCGTTCGGGATTGTAGGTGGCCGAGGCCAAATGCCCGGCAGAGGGAGTTGGGCACAAAAGATGTCCTGTTCCCAGGGATAAGTAAAGTCAGCTGCTCAGGTGCCTGATGTCAGTTTTTAGGAGGCCTTTGGCCCTCCATAGGAAGCCAGGCTTCCTGCTTGTGGCAGCTTGAATCTGGAAGAAATCCTGTTCCGTTCGGGATTGTAGGTGGCCAAGGCCTGGTGCCCGGCAGAGGGAGTTGGGCACAAAGGATGGACTGTTTCCAGGGGTAAGTAAAGTCAGCTGCCCAGGTGCCTGATGTCAGTTTGTAGGAGGCCTTTGGCCCTCCAAGGGAAGCGAGTCTTTATGTTCAAGGCAGCTTGCATCGGGAAGAAATCCTGTTCCGTTCGGGATTGTAGGTGGCCGGAGCTGGGTGCCCAGCAGAGGGAGTTGGGCACAAAGGATGGCCTGTTTCCAGGGGTAAGTAAAGTCAGCTGCCCAGGTGCCTGATGTCAGTTTGTAGGAGGCCTTTGGCCCTCCAAGGTGAGCTAGTCTTCCAGCTTGTGGCAGCTTGCATCTGGAAGAAATCCTGTTCCGTTCGGGATTCTAGGATTCCAGAGCTGGGTGCCCGGCTGAGGGAGTTGGACACAAAGGATGGGCTGTTTCCAGGGGTAAGTAAAGTCAGCTGCCCAGGTGCCTGATGTCAGTTTGTAGGAGGCCTTTGGCCCTCCATGGGAAGCCAGGTTTCCTGCTTGTGGCAGCTTGCATCTGGAAGAAATCCTGTTCCGTTCGGGATTGTAGGTGGCCAAGGCCTGGTGCCCGCCAGAGGGAGTTGGGCACAAAGGATGTCCTGTTTCCAGGGGTAAGTAAAGTCAGCTGCCCAGGTGCCTGATGTAAGTTTGTAGGAGGCCTTTGGCCCTCCATGGGAAGCCAGGCTTCCAGTTTGTGGCAGCTTGCATCTGGAAGAAATCCTGTTCCGTTCGGGATTGTAGGTGGCCGAGGCCAGTTGCCTGGGCTGAGGGAGTTGGGCACAAAGGATGTCCTGTTTCCAGGGGTAAGTAAAGTCAGCTGCCCAGGTGCCTGATGTCAGTTTGTAGGAGGCCTTTGGCCCTCCAAGGGAAGCCAGGCTTCCAGCTTGTGGCAGCTTGAATCTGGAAGAAATGCTGTTCCGTTCGGGATTGTAGGTGGCCGAGGCCAGGTGCCCGGCAGAGGGAGTTGGGCACAAATGATAGCCTGTTTCATGAGGAAAGTAAAGTCAGCTGCCCAAGTGCCTGATGTCAGTTTGTAGGAGGCTTTTGGTCCTCCATGGGAAGCCAGGCTTCCAGCTAGTGGCGGCTTGCATCGGGAAGAAATCCTGTTCCGTTCGGGATTGTAGGTGGCCGAGGCCAGGTGCCGGGCTGAGGGAGTTGGGCACAAAGGATGGGCTGTGTCAAGGGGTAAATAAAGTCAGCATCCCAGGTGCCTGATGTCAGTTTGTAGGAGGCCTTTGGCCCTCCAAGAGAAGCCAGGCTTCCTGCTTGTGGCAGTTTGCATCAGGAAGAAATGCTGTTCCGTTCGGGATTGTAGGTGGCCGAGGTCAGGTGCCCGGCAGAGGGAGTTGGGCACAAATGATGGCCTGTTTCATGAGGAAAGTAAAGTCAGCTGCCCAGGTGCATGATGTCAGTTTGTAGGAGGCCTTTGGTCCTCCATGCGAAGCCATGCTTCCAGCTTGTGGCAGCTTGCATCTGGAAGAAATGCTGTTCCGTTCGGGATTGTAGGTGGCCAAGGCCTGGTGCCCGGTAGAAGTGGTTGGGCACAAAGGATGGGCTGTTTCCAGGGATAAGTAAAGTCAGCTGCTCAGGTGCCTGATGTCAGTTTGTAGGAGGCCTTTGGCCCTCCATAGGAAGCCAGGCTTCCTGCTTGTGGCAGCTTTAATCTGGAAGAAATCCTGTTCCGTTCGGGATTGTAGGTGGCCTAGGCCTGGTGCCCGACAGAGGGAGTTGGGCACAAAGGATGGACTGTTTCCAGGGGTAAGTAAAGTCAGCTGCCCAGGTGCCTGATGTCAGTTTGTAGGAGGCCTTTGACCCTCCAAGGGAAGCGAGTCTTTATGTTCAAGGCAGCTTGCATCGGGAAGAACTCCTGTTCCGTTCGGGATTGTAGGTGGCCGGAGCTAGGTGCCCAGCAGAGGGAGTTGGGCACAAAGGATGGCCTGATTCCAGGGGTAAGTAAAGTCAGCTGCCCAGGTGCCTGATGTCAGTTTGTAGGAGGCCTTTGGCCCTCCATGGGAAGCCAGGCTTCCTGCTTGTGGCAGCTTGCATCTGGAAGATCTCCTGTTCCGTTCGGGATTGTAGGTGGCCAAGGCCTGTTGCTTGGCAGAGGGAGTTCGGCACAAAGGATGGACTGTTTCCAGGGGTAAGTAAAGTCAGCTGCCCAGGTGCCTGATGTCAGTTTGTAGGAGGCCTTTGGCCCTCCAAGGTGAGCTAGTCTTCCAGCTTGTGGCAGCTTGCATCTGGAAGAAATCCTGTTCCGTTCGGGATTGTAGGTGGCCGAGGCCAGGTGCCCGGCAGAGGGAGTTGGGCACAAACGATGTCCTTTTTAGAGGGATAAGTAAAGTCATCTGCCCAGGTGCCTGATGTCAGTTTGCAGGTGGCTATTGGTCCTCCATGGAAAGCCAGGCTTCCAGTTTGTGGCAGCTTGCATCTGGAAGAAATCCTGTTCCGTTCGGGATTGTAGGTGGCCGAGGCCAGTTGCCTGGGCTGAGGGAGTTGGGCACAAAGGATGTCCTGTTTCCAGGGGTAAGTAAAGTCAGCTGCCCAGGTGCCTGATGTCAGTTTGTAGGAGGCCTTTGGCCCTCCATGGGAAGCCAAACTTCCAGTTTGTGGCAGGTTGCATCTGGAAGAAATCCTGTTCCGTTCGGGATTGTAGGTGGCCGAGGCCAGTTGCCGAGCTGAGGGAGTTGGGCACAAAGGATGTCCTGTTTCCAGGGGTAAGTAAAGTCAGCTGCCCAGGTGCCTGATGTCAGTCTGTAGGAGGCCTTTGGCCCTCCAAGGGAAGCCAGGCTTCCAGCTTGTGGCAGCTTGAATCTGGAAGAAATGCTGTTCCGTTCGGGATTGTAGGTGGCCGAGGCCAGGTGCCGGGCTGAGGGAGTTGGGCACAAATGATGGGCTGTTTCAAGGGGTAAGTAAAGTCAGCATCCCAGGTGCCTGATGTCAGTTTGTAGGAGGCCTTTGGCCCTCCAAGAGAAGCCAGGCTTCCTGCTTGTGGCAGCTTGCATCTGGAAGAAATGCTGTTCCGTTCGGGATTGTAGGTGGCCGAGGTCAGGTGCCCCGCAGAGGGAGCTGGGCACAAATGATGACCTGTTTCATGAGGAAAGTAAAGTCAGCTGCCCACGTGCATGATGTCAGTTTGTAGGAGGCCTTTGGTCCTCCATGCGAAGTCATGCTTCCAGCTTGTGGCAGCTTGCATCTGGAAGAAATGCTGTTCCGTTCGGGATTGTAGGTGGCCAAGGCCTGGTGCCCGGCAGAAGGAGTTGGGCACAAAGGATGGGCTGTTTCCAGGGGTAAGTAAAGTCAGCTGCCCAGGTGCCTGATGTCAGTTTGTAGGAAGCCTTTGGTCCTCCAAGTGAAGCCACGTTTCCAGCTTGTGGCAGCTTGCATCTGGAAGAACTCCTGTTCCGTTCGGGATTGTAGGTGGCCAAGGCCTGGTGCCCGGCAGAGGAAGTTGGGCACAAATGATGTCCTGTTTCCAGGGGTAAGTAAAGTCAGCTGCCCACGTGCATGATGTCAGTTTGTAGGAGGCCTTTGGTCCTCCATGCGAAGTCATGCTTCCAGCTTGTGGCAGCTTGCATCTGGAAGAAATGCTGTTCCGTTCGGGATTGTAGGTGGCCAAGGCCTGGTGCCCGGCAGAAGGAGTTGGGCACAAAGGATGGGCTGTTTCCAGGGGTAAGTAAAGTCAGCTGCCCAGGTGCCTGATGTCAGTTTGTAGGAAGCCTTTGGTCCTCCAAGTGAAGCCACGTTTCCAGCTTGTGGCAGCTTGCATCTGGAAGAACTCCTGTTCCGTTCGGGATTGTAGGTGGCCAAGGCCTGGTGCCCGGCAGAGGAAGTTGGGCACAAATGATGTCCTGTTTCCAGGGGTAAGTAAAGTCAGCTGCCCAGGTGCCTGATGTCAGTTTGTAGGAGGCCTTTGGCCCTCCATGGGAAGCCGGGCTTCCTGCTAGTGGCAGCTTGCATCGGGAAGTAATACTGATCTGTTCGGGATTGCAGGTGGCCGAGGCCTGGTGCCCGGCAGAGGGAGTTGGGCACAAAGGATGGGCTGTTTCCAGGGGTAAGTAAAGTCAGCTGCCCAGGTTCCTGATGTCAGTTTGTAGGAGGACATTTGCCCTCCAAGGGAAGCTTGTCTTCCAGTTTGTGGCAGCTTGCATCTGTAAGAAATCCTGTTCCGTTCGGGATTGTAGGTGGCCGAGGCCAGGTGCCCGGCAGAGGGAGTTTTGCACAAATGATGTCCTGTTTCCAGGGGTAAGTAAAGTCAGCTGCCCAGGTGCCTGATATCAGTTTTTAGGAGGCCTTTGGCCCTCCATGGGAAGCCGGGCTTCCTGCTTGTGGCAGCTTGCATCTGGAAGAAATCCTGTTTTGTTCGGGATTGTAGGAGTCCGGAGCTGGGTGCCCGGCTGAGGGAGTTGGACACAAATGATGGGCTGTTTCTAGGGGTAAGTAAAGTCAGCTGCCCAGGTGCCTGATGTCAGTTTGTAGGAGGCTTTTGGCCCTCCATGGGAAGCCTGATTTCCTGCTTGTGGCAGCTTGCATCTGGAAGAAATCCTGTTTCGTTCGGGATTGTAGGTGGCCAAGGCCTGGTGCCAGGCAGAGGGAGTTGGGCACAAATGTTGGCCTGTTTCCAGGGGTAAGTAAAGTCAGCTCCCCAGGTGCCTGATGTCAGTTTGTCGGAGGCCTTTGGCCCTCCATGGGAAGCCAGGCTTCCAGTTTGTGCCAGCTTGCATCTGGAAGAAATCCTGTTCTGTTCGGGATTGTAGGTGGCCGAGGCCAGGTGCCGAGCTGAGGGAGTTGGGCACAAAGGATGTCCTGTTTCCAGGGGTAAGTAAAGTCAGCTGCCCAGGTGCCTGATGTCAGTCTGTAGGAGGCCTTTGGCCCTCCAAGGGAAGCCAGGCTTCCAGCTTGTGGCAGCTTGAATCTGGAAGAAATGCTGTTCCGTTCGGGATTGTAGGTGGCCGAGGTCAGGTGCCCCGCAGAGGGAGCTGGGCACAAATGATGGCCTGTTTCATGAGGAAAGTAAAGTCAGCTGCCCACGTGCATGATGTCAGTTTGTAGGAGGCCTTTGGTCCTCCATGCGAAGTCATGCTTCCAGCTTGTGGCAGCTTGCATCTGGAAGAAATGCTGTTCCGTTCGGGATTGTAGGTGGCCAAGGCCTGGTGCCCGGCAGAAGGAGTTGGGCACAAAGGATGGGCTGTTTCCAGGGGTAAGTAAAGTCAGCTGCCCAGGTGCCTGATGTCAGTTTGTAGGAAGCCTTTGGTCCTCCAAGTGAAGCCACGTTTCCAGCTTGTGGCAGCTTGCATCTGGAAGAACTCCTGTTCCGTTCGGGATTGTAGGTGGCCAAGGCCTGGTGCCCGGCAGAGGAAGTTGGGCACAAATGATGTCCTGTTTCCAGGGGTAAGTAAAGTCAGCTGCCCACGTGCATGATGTCAGTTTGTAGGAGGCCTTTGGTCCTCCATGCGAAGTCATGCTTCCAGCTTGTGGCAGCTTGCATCTGGAAGAAATGCTGTTCCGTTCGGGATTGTAGGTGGCCAAGGCCTGGTGCCCGGCAGAAGGAGTTGGGCACAAAGGATGGGCTGTTTCCAGGGGTAAGTAAAGTCAGCTGCCAGGGTGCCTGATGTCAGTTTGTAGGAAGCCTTTGGTCCTCCAAGTGAAGCCACGTTTCCAGCTTGTGGCAGCTTGCATCTGGAAGAACTCCTGTTCCGTTCGGGATTGTAGGTGGCCAAGGCCTGGTGCCCGGCAGAGGAAGTTGGGCACAAATGATGTCCTGTTTCCAGGGGTAAGTAAAGTCAGCTGCCCAGGTGCCTGATGTCAGTTTGTAGGAGGCCTTTGGCCCTCCATGGGAAGCCGGGCTTCCTGCTTGTGGCAGCTTGCATCGGGAAGTAATACTGATCTGTTCGGGATTGCAGGTGGCCGAGGCCTGGTGCCCGGCAGAGGGAGTTGGGCACAAAGGATGGGCTGTTTCCAGGGGTAAGTAAAGTCAGCTGCCCAGGTTCCTGATGTCAGTTTGTAGGAGGACATTTGCCCTCCAAGGGAAGCTAGTCTTCCAGTTTGTGGCAGCTTGCATCTGTAAGAAATCCTGTTCCGTTCGGGATTGTAGGTGGCCGAGGCCAGGTGCCCGGCAGAGGGAGTTTTGCACAAATGATGTCCTGTTTCCAGGGGTAAGTAAAGTCAGCTGCCCAGGTGCCTGATGTCAGTTTTTAGGAGGCCTTTGGCCCTCCATGGGAAGCCGGGCTTCCTGCTTGTGGCAGCTTGCATCTGGAAGAAATCCTGTTTTGTTCGGGATTGTAGGAGTCCGGAGCTGGGTGCCCGGCTGAGGGAGTTGGACACAAATGATGGGCTGTTTCTAGGGGTAAGTAAAGTCAGCTGCCCAGGTGCCTGATGTCAGTTTGTAGGAGGCTTTTGGCCCTCCATGGGAAGCCTGATTTACTGCTTGTGGCAGCTTGCATCTGGAAGAAATCCTGTTTCGTTCGGGATTGTAGGTGGCCAAGGCCTGGTGCCAGGCAGAGGGAGTTGGGCACAAATGTTGGCCTGTTTCCAGGGGTAAGTAAAGTCAGCTCCCCAGGTGCCTGATGTCAGTTTGTCGGAGGCCTTTGGCCCTCCATGGGAAGCCAGGCTTCCAGTTTGTGGCAGCTTGCATCGGGAAGAAATGCTGTTCCGTTCGGGATTGTAGGTGGCCGAGGCCTGGTGCCCAGCAGAGGGAGTTGGGCACAAATGATGGCCTGTTTCCAGGGGTAAGTAAAGTCAGCTGCCCAGGTGCCTGATGTCAGTTTGTAGGAGGCCTTTGGTCCTCCAAGGGAAGCTAGTCTTTATGTTCAAGGCAGCTTGCATCGGGAAGAAATCCTGTTCCGTTCGGGATTGTAGGTGGCCGGAGCTGGGTGCCCGGCAGCGGGAGTTGGGCACAAAGGATGGCCTGATTCCAGGGGTAAGTAAAGTCAGCTGCCCAGGTGCCTGATGTCAGTTTGTAGGAGGCCTTTGGCCCTCAAAGGGAAGCAAGTCTTCCTGTTCAAGGCAGCTTGCATCGGGAAGAAATGCTGTTCCGTTCGGGATTGTAGGTGGCCGAGGCCAGTTGCCCGGCTGAGAGAGTTGGGCACAAATAATGTCATGTTTCTTTAGGAAAGTAAAGTCAGCTGCCCAGTTGCCTGATGTCAGTTTGTAGGAGGCCTTTGGTCCTCCAAGTGAAGCCACATTTCCACCTTGTGGCAGCTTTCATCTGGAAGAAATCCTGTTCCGTTCGGGATTGTAGGTGGCCGGGGCTGGGTGCCCGGATGAGGGAGTTGGACACAAAGGATGGACTGTTTCCAGGGGTAAGTAAAGTCAGCTGCCCAGGTGCCTGATGTCAGTTTGTAGAAGTCCTTTGGCCCTCCAAGGTGAGCTAGTCTTCCAGCTTGTGGCAGCTTGCATCTGGAAGAAATCCTGTTCCGTTCGGGATTGTAGGTGGCCGAGGCCAGGTGCCCGGCAGAGGGAGTTGGGCACAAACGATGTCCTGTTTAGAGGGATAAGTAAAGTCAGCTGCCCACATGCATGATGTCAGTTTGTAGGAGGCCTTTGGCCCTCCATGGGAAGCCAGGCTTCCTGCTTGTGGCAGCTTGCATCTGGAAGAAATCCTGTTTTGTTCGGGATTGTAGGAGTCCGGAGCTGGGTGCCCGGCTGAGGGAGTTGGACACAAATGATGGGCTGTTTCTAGGGGTAAGTAAAGTCAGCTGCCCAGGTGCCTGATGTCAGTTTGTAGGAGGCTTTTGGCCCTCCATGGGAAGCCAGATTTCCTGCTTGTGGCAGCTTGCATCTGGAAGAAATCCTGTTTCGTTCGGGATTGTAGGTGGCCAAGGCCTGGTGCCAGGCAGAGGGAGTTGGGCACAAATGATGGCCTGTTTCATGAGGAAAGTAAAGTCAGCTGCCGAAATGCCTGATGTCAGTTTGTAGGAGGCCTTTGGTCCTCCATGGAAAGCCACGCTTCCAGCTTGTGGCAGCTTGCATCTGGAAGAACTCCTGTTCCGTTCGGGATTGTAGGTGGCCAAGGCCTGGTGCCCGGCAGAGAGAGTTGGGCACAAAGGATGGCCTGATTCCAGGGGTAAGTAAAGTCAGCTGCCCAGGTGCCTGATGTCAGTTTGTAGGAGGCCTTTGGCCCTCCAAGGGAAGCAAGTCTTCCTGTTCAAGGCAGCTTGCATCCGGAAGAAATCCTGTTCCGTTCGGGATTGTAGGTGGCCGAGGCCTGGTGCCCGGCAGAGGGAGTTGGGCACAAATGATGTCCTGTTTCCAGGGATAAGTAAAGTCAGCTGCCCAGGTGCCTGATGTCAGTTTTTAGGAGGCCTTTGGCCCTCCATGGGAAGCCAGGCTTCCTGCTTGAGGCAGCTTGCATCTGGAAGCAATCCTGTTCCGTTCGGGATTGTAGGTGGCCAGAGGTGGGTGCCCGGCAGAGGGAGTTGGGCACAAAGGATGGGCTGTTTCCAGCGGTAAGTAAAGTCAGCTGCCCAGGTGCCTGATGTCAGTTTGCAGGTGGCTATTGGTCCTCCATGGAAAGCCAGGCTTCCAGCTTGTGGCAGCTTGCATCGGGAAGTAATCCTGATCTGTTCGGGATTGCAGGTGGCCGAGGCCTGGTGCCCGGCAGAGGAAGTTGGGCACAAAGGATGGCCTGTATCCAGGGGTAAGTAAAGTCAGCTGCTTAGGTGCCTGATGTCAGTTTGTAGGAGGCCTTTGGTCCTCCATGGGAAACCAGTCTTCCAGCTTGTGGCAGCTTGCATCTGGAAGAAATCCTGTTCCGTTCGGGATTGTAGGTGGCCGAGGCCATGTGCCCGGCAGAGGGAGTTGGGCAAAAAGGATGGCCTGTTTCCAGGGGTAAGTAAAGTCAGCTAGCCAGGTGCCTGATGTCAGTTTTTAAGAGGCCTTTGGCCCTCCAAGGGAAGCTAGTCTTCCAGTTTGTGGCAGCTTGCATCTGGAAGAACTCCGGTTCCGTTCGGGATTGTAGGTGGCCGAGGCCAAATGCCCGGCAGAGGGAGTTGGGCACAAAGGATGGCCTGTATCCAGGGGTAAGGAAAGTCAGCTGCCCAGGTGCCTGATGTCAGTTTGTAGGAGGCCTTTGGTCCTCCATGGGAAACCAGTCTTTCAGCTTGTGGCAGCTTGCATCTGGAAGAAATCCTGTTCCGTTCGGGATTGTAGGTGGCCGAGGCCAGGTGCTCGGCAGAGGGAGTTGGGCACAAAGGATGGCCTGTTTCCAGGGGTAAGTAAAGTCAGCTGCCCAGGTGCCTGATGTCAGTTTGTAGAAGGACTTTGGCCCTCCAAGTGAAGCCACGTTTCCAGCTTGTGGCAGCTTGCATCTGGAAGAACTCCGGTTTCGTTCGGGATTGTAGGTGGCCGAGGCCAAATGCCCGGCAGAGGGAGTTGGGCACAAAAGATGTCCTGTTCCCAGGGATAAGTAAAGTCAGCTGCTCAGGTGCCTGATGTCAGTTTTTAGGAGGCCTTTGGCCCTCCATAGGAAGCCAGGCTTCCTGCTTGTGGCAGCTTGAATCTGGAAGAAAACCTGTTCCGTTCGGGATTGTAGGTGGCCAAGGCCTGGTGCCCGGCAGAGGGAGTTGGGCACAAAGGATGGACTGTTTCCAGGGGTAAGTAAAGTCAGCTGCCCAGGTGCCTGATGTCAGTTTGTAGGAGGCCTTTGGCCCTCCAAGGGAAGCGAGTCTTTATGTTCAAGGCAGCTTGCATCGGGAAGAAATCCTGTTCCGTTCGGGATTGTAGGTGGCCGGAGCTGGGTGCCCAGCAGAGGGAGTTGGGCACAAAGGATGGCCTGTTTCCAGGGGTAAGTAAAGTCAGCTGCCCAGGTGCCTGATGTCAGTTTGTAGGAGGCCTTTGGCCCTCCAAGGTGAGCTAGTCTTCCAGCTTGTGGCAGCTTGCATCTGGAAGAAATCCTGTTCCGTTCGGGATTCTAGGATTCCAGAGCTGGGTGCCCGGCTGAGGGAGTTGGACACAAAGGATGGGCTGTTTCCAGGGGTAAGTAAAGTCAGCTGCCCAGGTGCCTGATGTCAGTTTGTAGGAGGCCTTTGGCCCTCCATGGGAAGCCAGGTTTCCTGCTTGTGGCAGCTTGCATCTGGAAGAAATCCTGTTCCGTTCGGGATTGTAGGTGGCCAAGGCCTGGTGCCCGCCAGAGGGAGTTGGGCACAAAGGATGTCCTGTTTCCAGGGGTAAGTAAAGTCAGCTGCCCAGGTGCCTGATGTAAGTTTGTAGGAGGCCTTTGGCCCTCCATGGGAAGCCAGGCTTCCAGTTTGTGGCAGCTTGCATCTGGAAGAAATCCTGTTCCGTTCGGGATTGTAGGTGGCCGAGGCCAGTTGCCTGGGCTGAGGGAGTTGGGCACAAAGGATGTCCTGTTTCCAGGGGTAAGTAAAGTCAGCTGCCCAGGTGCCTGATGTCAGTTTGTAGGAGGCCTTTGGCCCTCCAAGGGAAGCCAGGCTTCCTGCTTGTGGCAGTTTGCATCAGGAAGAAATGCTGTTCCGTTCGGGATTGTAGGTGGCCGAGGTCAGGTGCCCGGCAGAGGGAGTTGGGCACAAATGATGGCCTGTTTCATGAGGAAAGTAAAGTCAGCTGCCCAGGTGCATGATGTCAGTTTGTAGGAGGCCTTTGGTCCTCCATGCGAAGCCATGCTTCCAGCTTGTGGCAGCTTGCATCTGGAAGAAATGCTGTTCCGTTCGGGATTGTAGGTGGCCAAGGCCTGGTGCCCGGCAGAAGTGGTTGGGCACAAAGGATGGGCTGTTTGCAGGGGTAAGTAAAGTCAACTGCCCAGGTGCCTGATGTCAGTCTGTAGGAGGCCTTTGGTCCTCCAAGTGAAGCCACGTTTCCAGCTTGTGGCAGCTTGCATCTGGAAGAACTCCTTTTCCGTTCGGGATTGTAGGTGGCCAAGGCCTGGTGCCCGGCAGAGGAAGTTGGGCACAAAGGATGGACTGTTTCCAGGGGTAAGTAAAGTCAGCTGCCCAGGTTCCTGATGTCAGTTTGTAGGAGGACATTTGCCCTCCAAGGGAAGCTAGTCTTCCAGTTTGTGGCAGCTTGCATCTGGAAGAAATCCTGTTCCGTTCGGGATTGTAGGTGGCCGAGGCCAGGTGCCCGGCAGAGGGAGTTTTGCACAAAGGATGTCCTGTTTCCAGGGGTAAGTAAAGTCAGCTGCCCAGGTGCCTGATGTCAGTTTGTAGGAGGCCTTTGGCCCTCCATGGGAAGCCAGGCTTCCTGCTTGTGGCAGCTTGCATCTGGAAGAAATCCTGTTTTGTTCGGGATTGTAGGAGTCCGGAGCTGGGTGCCCGGCTGAGGGAGTTGGACACAAATGATGGGCTGTTTCTAGGGGTAAGTAAAGTCAGCTGCCCAGGTGCCTGATGTCAGTTTGTAGGAGGCTTTTGGCCCTCCATGGGAAGCCAGATTTCCTGCTTGTGGCAGCTTGCATCTGGAAGAAATCCTGTTTCGTTCGGGATTGTAGGTGGCCAAGGCCTGGTGCCCGGCAGAGGGAGTTGGGCACAAATGTTGGCCTGTTTCCAGGGGTAAGTAAAGTCAGCTCCCCAGGTGCCTGATGTCAGTTTGTAGGAGGCCTTTGGCCCTCCATGGGAAGCCAGGCTTCCAGTTTGTGGCAGCTTGCATCTGGAAGAAATCCTGTTCTGTTCGGGATTGTAGGTGGCCGAGGCCAGGTGCCCGGCAGAGGGAGTTGGGCACAAATGATGGCCTGTTTCATGAGCAAAGTAAAGTGAGCTGCCCAAATGCCTGATTTCAGTTTGTAGGAGGCCTTTGGCCATCCATAGGAAGCCAGGCTTCCTGCTTGTGGCAGCTTGCATCTGGAAGAAATCCTGTTCCGTTCGGGATTGTAGGTGGCCAAGGCCTGGTGCCCGGCAGAGGGAGTTGGGCACAAAGAATGGACTCTTTCCAGGGGTAAGTAAAGTCAGCTGCCCAGGTGCCTGATGTCAGTTTGTAGGAGGCCTTTGGCCCTCTAAGGGAAGCTAGTCTTCCTGTTCAAGGCAGCTTGCATCTGGAAGAAATCCTGTTCCGTTCGGGATTGTAGGTGGCCGAGCCCAGTTGCCCGGCTGAGAGAGTTGGGCACAAATAATGTCATGTTTCTTTAGGAAAGTAAAGTCAGCTGCCCAGGTGCCTGATGTCAGTTTGTAGGAGGCCTTTGGCCCTCCAAGTGAAGCCACATTTCCAGCTTGTGGCAGCTTGCATCTGGAAGAACTCCGGTTCCGTTCGGGATTGTAGGTGGCCGAGGCCAGCTGCCCGGCAGAGGGAGTTGGGCGCAAAGGATGTCCTGTTTCCAGGGGTAAGTAAAGTCAGCTGCCCAGGTGCCTGATGTCAGTTTTTAGGAGGCCTTTGGCCCTCCATGGGAAGCCAGGCTTCCTGCTTCAGGCAGCTTGCATCTGGAAGAAATCCTGTTCCGTTCGGGATTGTAGGTGGCCGGAGGTGGGTGCCCGGATGAGGGAGTTGGACACAAAGGATGGGCTGTTTCCAGCGGTAAGTAAAGTCAGCTGCCCAGGTGCCTGATGTCAGTTTGCAGGTGGCTATTGGTCCTCCATGGAAAGCCAGGCTTCCAGCTTGTGGCAGCTTGCATCGGGAAGTAATCCTGATCTGTTCGGGATTGCAGGTGGCCGAGGCCTGGTGCCCGGCAGAGGAAGTTGGGCACAAAGGATGGCCTGTATCCAGGGGTAAGTAAAGTCAGCTGCCCAGGTGCCTGATGTCAGTTTGTAGGAGGCCTTTGGTCCTCCATGGGAAACCAGTCTTTCAGCTTGTGGCAGCTTGCATCTTGAAGAAATCCTGTTCCGTTCAGGATTGTAGGTGGCCGAGGCCAGGTGCCCGGCAGAGGGAGTTGGGCACAAAGGATGTCCTGTTTCCAGGGGTAAGTAAAGTCAGCTGCCCAGGTGCCTGATGTCAGTTTGTAGGCGGCCTTTGGCCCTCCAAGTGAAGCCACGTTTCCAGCTTGTGGCAGCTTGCATCTGGAAGAACTCCGGTTCCGTTCGGGATTGTAGGTGGCCGAGGCCAAATGCCCGGCTGAGGGAGTTGGGCACAAAGGATGGCCTGTTTCCAGGGATAAGTCAGCTGCCCAGGTGCCTGATGTCAGTTTGTAGGAGGCCTTTGGCCCTCGATAGGAAGCCAGGCTTCCTGCTTGTGGCAGCTTGCATCTGGAAGAAATCCTGTTCAGTTCGGGATTGTAGGTGGCCAAGGCCTGGTGCCCGGCAGAGGGAGTTGGGCACAAAGGATGGCCTGTTTCCACGGGTAAGTAAAGTCAGCTGCCCAGGTGCCTGATGTCAGTTTGTAGGAGGCCTTTGGCCCTCCAAGGGAAGCAAGTTATTATGTTCAAGGCAGCTTGCATCGGGAAGAAATCCTGTTCCGTTCGGGATTGTAGGTGGCCGAGGCCAGGTGCCCGGCAGAGGGAGTTGGGCACAAACGATGTCCTTTTTAGGGGGATAAGTAAAGTCAGCTGCCCAGGTGCCTGATGTCAGTTTGTAGGAGGCCTTTGGCCCTCCATGGGAAGCCAGGCTTCCTGCTTGTGGCAGCTTGCATCTGGAAGAAATCCTGTTCCGTTCGGGATTGTAGGAGTCCAGAGCTGGGTGCCCGGCTGAGGGAGTTGGACACAAAGGATGGGCTGTTTCCAGGGGTAAGTAAAGTCAGCTGCCCAGGTGCCTGATGTCAGTCTGTAGGAGGCCTTTGGTCCTCCAAGTGAAGCCACGTTTCCAGCTTGTGGCAGCTTGCATCTGGAAGAAGTCCTGTTCCGTTCGGGATTGTAGGTGGCCAAGGCCTGGTGCCCGGCAGAGGAAGTTGGGCACAAAGGATGGACTGTTTCCAGGGGTAAGTAAAGTCAGCTGCCCAGGTTCATGATGTCAGTTTGTAGGAGGACATTTGCCCTCCATGGGAAGCTAGTCTTCCAGTTTGTGGCAGCTTGCATCTGTAAGAAATCCTGTTCCGTTCGGGATTGTAGGTGGCCGAGGCCAGGTGCCCGGCAGAGGGAGTTTTGCACAAAGGATGTCCTGTTTCCAGGGGTAAGTAAAGTCAGCTGCCCAGGTGCCTGATGTCAGTTTGTAGGAGGCCTTTGGCCCTCCATGGGAAGCCAGGTTTCCTGCTTGTGGCAGCTTGCATCTGGAAGAAATCCTGTTCTGTTCGGGATTGTAGGTGGCCGGAGCTGGGTGCCCGGCTGAGGGAGTTGGACACAAATGATGGGCTGTTTCTAGGGGTAAGTAAAGTCAGCTGCCCAGGTGCCTGATGTCAGTTTGTAGGAGGCTTTTGGCCCTCCATGGGAAGCCAGATTTCCTGCTTGTGGCAGCTTGCATCTGGAAGAAATCCTGTTTCGTTCGGGATTGTAGGTGGCCAAGGCCTGGTGCCCGGCAGAGGGAGTTGGGCACAAATGTTGGCCTGTTTCCAGGGGTAAGTAAAGTCAGCTCCCCAGGTGCCTGATGTCAGTTTGTAGGAGGCCTTTGGCCCTCCATGGGAAGCCAGGCTTCCTGCTTGTGGCAGCTTGCATCTGGAAGAAATCCTGTTCTGTTCGGGATTGTAGGTGGCCGAGGCCAGGTGCCCAGCAGAGGGAGTTGGGCACAAATGATGGCCTGTTTCATGAGGAAAGTAAAGTGAGCTGCCCAAATGCCTGATTTCAGTTTGTAGGAGGCCTTTGGCCCTCCATAGGAAGCCAGGCTTCCTGCTTGTGGCAGCTTGCATCTGGAAGAAATCCTGTTCCGTTCGGGATTGTAGGTGGCCAAGGCCTGGTGCCCGGCAGAGGGAGTTGTGCACAAAGGATGGACTCTTTCCAGGGGTAAGTAAAGTCAGCTGCCCAGGTGCCTGATGTCAGTTTGTAGGAGGCATTTGGCCCTCCAAGGGAAGCTAGTCTTCCTGTTCAAGGCAGCTTGCATCTGGAAGAAATCCTGTTCCGTTCGGGATTGTAGGTGGCCGAGCCCAGTTGCCCGGCTGAGAGTTAGGCACAAATAATGTCATGTTTCTTTAGGAAAGTAAAGTCAGCTGCCCAGATGCCTGATGTCAGTTTGTAGGAGGCCTTTGGCCCTCCAAGTGAAGCCACATTTCCAGCTTGTGGCAGCTTGCATCTGGAAGAACTCCGGTTCCGTTCGGGATTGTAGGTGGCCGAGGCCAGCTGCCCGGCAGAGGGAGTTGGGCGCAAAGGATGTCCTGTTTCCAGGGGTAAGTAAAGTCAGCTGCCCAGGTGCCTGATGTCAGTTTTTAGGAGGCCTTTGGCCCTCCATGGGAAGCCAGGCTTCCTGCTTCAGGCAGCTTGCATCTGGAAGAAATCCTGTTCCGTTCGGGATTGTAGGTTGCCGGAGGTGGGTGCCCGGATGAGGGAGTTGGACACAAAGGATGGGCTGTTTCCAGCGGTAAGTAAAGTCAGCTGCCCAGGTGCCTGATGTCAGTTTGCAGGTGGCTATTGGTCCTCCATGGAAAGCCAGGCTTCCAGGTTGTGGCAGCTTGCATCGGGAAGTAATCCTGATCTGTTCGGGATTGCAGGTGGCCGAGGCCTGGTGCCCGGCAGAGGAAGTTGGGCACAAAGGATGGCCTGTTTCCAGGGGTAAGTAAAGTCAGCTGCCCAGGTGCCTGATGTCAGTTTGTAGGAGGCCTTTGGTCCTCCATGGGAAACCAGTCTTTCAGCTTGTGGCAGCTTGCATCTGGAAGAAATCCTGTTCCGTTCGGGATTGTAGGTGGCCGAGGCCAGGTGCCCGGCAGAGGGAGTTGGGCACAAAGGATGGCCTTTTTCCAGGGTTAAGTAAAGTCAGCTAGCCAGGTGCCTGATGTCAGTTTGTAGGCGGCCTTTGGCCCTCCAAGTGAAGCCACGTTTCCAGCTTGTGGCAGCTTGCATCTGGAAGAACTCCGGTTCCGTTCGGGATTGTAGGTGGCCGAGGCCAAATGCCCGGCAGAGGGAGTTGGGCACAAAGGATGGCCTGTTTCCAGGGATAAGTAAAGTCAGCTGCTCAGGTGCCTGATGTCAGTTTGTAGGAGGCCTTTGGCCCTCCATAGGAAGCCAGGCTTCCTGCTTGTGGCAGCTTGCATCTGGAAGAAATCCTGTTCCGTTCGGGATTGTAGGTGGCCAAGGCCTGGTGCCCGGCAGAGGGAGTTGGGCACAAAGGATGGACTCTTTCCAGGGGTAAGTAAAGTCAGCTGCCCAGGTGCATGATGTCAGTTTGTAGGAGGCCTTTGGCCCTCCAAGGGAAGCTAGTCTTTATGTTAAAGGCAGCTTGCATCGGAAAGAAATCCTGTTCCGTTCGGGATTGTAGGTGGCGGGAGCTGGGTGCCCAGCTGAGGGAGTTGGGCACAAAGGATGGCCTGATTCCAGGGGTAAGTAAAGTCAGCTGCACAGGTGCCTGATGTCAGTTTGTAGGAGGCCTTTGGCCCTCCACGGGAAGCTAGTCTTCCAGCTTCTGGCAGCTTGCATCTGAAAGAAATGCTGTTCCGTTCGGGATTGTAGGTGGCTGAGGCCAGGTGCCCGGCAGAGGGAGTTGGGCACAAACGATGTCCTGTTTAGAGCGATAAGTAAAGTCAGCTGCCCACGTGCCTGATTTCAGTTTGTAGGAGGCCTTTGGCCCTCCATGGGAAGCCAGGCTTCCTGCTTGTGACAGCTTGCATCTGGAAGAAATGCTGTTCCGTTCGGGATTGTCGGAGCCCAGAGCTGGGTGCCCGGCTGAGGGAGTTGGACACAAAGGTTGGGCTGTTTCCAGGGGTAAGTAAAGTCAGCTGCCCAGGTGTTTGATGTCAGTTTGTAGGAGGCCTTTGGCCCTCCATGGGAAGCCAGGTTTCCTGCTTGTGGCAGCTTGCATCTGGAAGAAATCCTGTTCCGTTCGGGATTGTAGGTGGCCGGAGCTGGGTGCCCGGCAGAGGGAGTTGGGCACAAAGGATGGGCTGTTTCCAGGGGTAAGTAAAGTCATCTGCCCAGGTGCCTGATGTCAGTTTGCAGGTGGCTATTGGTCCTCCATGGAAAGCCAGGCTTCCAGCTTGTGGCAGCTTGCATCGGGAAGTAATCCTGATCTGTTCGGGATTGCAGGTGGCCGAGGCCTGGTGCCCGGCAGAGGGAGTTGGGCAAAAGGGATGGCCTGTATCCAGGGGTAAGTAAAGTCAGCTGCCCAGGTGCCTGATGTCAGTTTGTAGGAGGCCTTTTGTCCTCCATGGGAAACCAGTCTTTCAGCTTGTGGCAGCTTGCATCTGGAAGAAATCCTGTTCCGTTCGGGATTGTAGGTGGCCGAGGCCAGGTGCCCGGCAGAGGGAGTTGGGCACAAAGGATGGGCTGTTTCCAGGGGTAAGTAAAGTCAGCTGCCCAGGTGCCTGATGTCAGTTTGTAGATGGCCTTTGGCCCTCCAAGTGAAGCCACGTTTCCAGCTTGTGGCAGCTTGCATCTGGAAGAACTCCGGTTCCGTTCGGGATTGTAGGTGGCCGAGGCCAAATGCCCGGCAGAGGGAGTTGGGCACAAAGGATGGCCTGTTTCCAGGGATAAGTCAGCTGCCCAGGTGCCTGATGTCAGTTTGAAGGCGGCCATTGGCCCTCCATAGGAAGCCAGGCTTCCTGCTTGTGGCAGCTTGCATCTGGAAGAAATCCTGTTCCGTTCGGGATTGTAGGTGGCCAAGGCCTGGTGCCCGGCAGAGGGAGTTGGGCCCAAAGATGGCCTGTTTCCACGGGTAAGTAAAGTCAGCTGCCCAGGTGCCTGATGTCAGTTTGTAGGAGGCCTTTGGCCCTCCATGGGAAGCCAGGCTTCCTACTTGTGGCAGCTTGCATCTGGAAGAAATCCTGTTCCGTTCGGGATTGTAGGAGTCCAGAGCTGGGTGCCCGGCTGAGGGAGTTGGACACAAAGGATGGGCTGTTTCCAGGGGTAAGTAAAGTCAGCTGCCCAGGTGCCTGATGTCAGTTTGTAGGAGGCCTTTGGCCCTCCATGGGAAGCCAGGTTTGCTGCTTGTGGCAGCTTGCATCTGGAAGAAATCCTGTTCCGTTCGGGATTGTAGGTGGCCGGAGCTGGGTGCCCGGATGAGGGAGTTGGGCACAAAGGATGGCCTGTTTCCAGGGGTAAGTAAAGTCAGCTGCCCAGGTGCCTGATGTCAGTTTGTAGGAGGCCTTTGGCCCTCCAAGGGAAGCTAGTCTTTATGTTCAAGGCAGCTTGCATCGGGAAGAAATCCTGTTCCGTTCGGGATTGTAGGTGGCCGGAGCTGGGTGCCCGGATGAGGGAGTTGGGCACAAAGGATGGCCTGTTTCAAGGGGTAAGTAAAGTCAGCTGCCCAGGTGCCTGATGTCAGTTTGTAGGAGGCCTTTGGCCCTCCAAGGGAAGCTTGTCTTCCACTTTGTTGCAGCTTGCATCGGGAAGTAGTCCTGATCTGTTCGGGATTGCAGGTGGCCGAGGCCTGGTGCCCGGCAGAGGGAGTTGGGCACAAAGCATGGCCTGTATCCAGGGGTAAGTAAAGTCAGCTGCCCAGGTGCCTGATGTCAGTTTGTAGGAGGCCTTTGGTCCTCCATGGGAAGCCAGGCTTTCAGCTTGTGGCAGCTTGCATCTGGAAGAAATCCTGTTCCGTTCGGGATTGTAGTTGGCCGAGGCCAGGTCCCGGGCAGAGGGAGTTGGGCACAAAGGATGGCCTGTTTCCAGGGGTAAGTAAAGTCAGCTGCCCAGGTGCCTGATGTCAGTTTGTAGGAGGCCTTTGGCCCTCCAAGTGAAGCCAGGCTTCCTGCTTGTGGCAGCTTGCATCTGGAAGAACTCCGGTTCCGTTCGGGATTGTAGGTGGCCGAGGCCAAATGCCCGGCAGAGGGAGTTGGGCACAAAGGATGGACTCTTTCCAGGGGTAAGTAAAGTCAGCTGCCCAGGTGCCTGATGTCAGTTTGTAGGAGGCCTTTGGCCCTCCAAGGAAAGCTAGTCTTTATGTTCAAGGCAGCTTGCATCGGGAAGAAATCCTGTTCCGTTCGGGATTGTAGGTGGCCGGAGCTGGGTGCCCAGCTGAGGGAGTTGGGCACAAAGGATGGGCTGTTTCCAGGGGTAAGTAAAGTCAGCTGCCCAGGTGCCTGATGCCAGTTTGTAGGAGGCCTTTGGTCCTCCACGGGAAACCAGTCTTCCAGCTTGTGGCAGCTTGCATCGGGAAGAAATCCTGTTCCGTTCGGGATTGTAGGTGGCCGAGGCCAGGTGCCCGGCAGAGGGAGTTGGGCACAAAGGATGGTCTGTTTCCAGGGGTAAGTAAAGTCAGCTGCCCAGGTGCCTGATGTCAGTTTGTAGGAGGCCTTTGGCCCTCCAAGTGAAGCCACGTTTCCAGCTTGTGGCAGCTTGCATCTGGAAGAACTCCGGTTCCGTTCGGGATTGTAGGTGGCCGAGGCCAGGTGCCCGGCAGAGGGAGTTGGGCACAAAGGATGTCCTTTTTCCAGGGATAAGTAAAGTCAGCTGCCCAGGTGCCTGATGTCAGTTTGTAGGAGGCCTTTGGCCCTCCAAGGGAAGCTCGTCTTCCTGTTTAAGGCAGCTTGCATCTGGAAGAAATCCTGTTCCGTTCGGGATTGTAGGTGGCCGAGGCCAGGTGCCCGGCAGAGGGAGTTGGGCACAAAGGATGGCCTGTTTCCAGGGATAAGTAAAGTCAGCTGCCCAGGTGCCTGATGTCAGTTTGTAGGAGGCCTTTGGCCCTCCATAGGAAGCCAGGCTTCCTGCTTGTGGCAGCTTGCATCTGGAAGAAATCCTGTTCCGTTCGGGATTGTAGGTAGCCAAGGCATGGGGCCCGGCAGAGGGAGTTGGGCACAAAGGATGGACTCTTTCCAGGGGTAAGTAAAGTCAGCTGCCCAGGTGCCTGATGTCAGTTTGTAGGAGGCCTTTGGCCCTCCATGGGAAGCCAGGCTTCCTGCTTGTGGCAGCTTGCATCTGGAAGAAATCCTGTTCCGTTGGGGATTGTAGGAGTACAGAGCTGGGTGCCCGGCTGAGGGAGTTGGACACAAAGGATGGGCTGTTTCCAGGGGTAAGTAAAGTCAGCTGCCCAGGTGCCTGATGTCAGTTTGTAGGAGGCCTTTGGCACTCCATGGGAAGCCAGGTTTCCTGCTTGTGGCAGCTTGCATCTGGAAGAAATCCTGTTCCGTTCGGGATTGTAGGTGGCCAAGGCCTGGTGCCCGGCAGAGGGAGTTGTGCACAAATGATGGCCTGTTTCCAGGGGTAAGTAAAGTCAGCTGCCCAGGTGCCTGATGTAAGTTTGTAGGAGGCCTTTGGCCCTCCATGGGAAGCCAGGCTTCCAGTTTGTCGCAGCTTGCATCTGGAACAAATCCTGTTCCGTTCTGGATTGTAGGTGGCCGAGGCCAGTTGCCGGGCTGCGGAAGTTGGGCACAAAGGATGTCCTGTTTCCAGGGGTAAGTAAAGTCAGCTGCCCAGGTGCCTGATGTCAGTTTGTAGGAGCCCTTTGGCCCTCCAAGGGAAGCCAGGCTTCCAGCTTGTGGCAGCTTGAATCTGGAAGAAATGCTGTTCCGTTCGGGATTGTAGGTGGCCGAGGTCAGGTGCCCATCAGAGGGAGTTGGGCACAAATGATGGCCTGTTTCATGAGGAAAGTAAAGTCAGCTGCCCAGGTGCCTGATGTCAGTTTGTAGGAGGCCTTTGGCCCTCCAAGTGAAGCCACATTTCCAGCTTGTGGCAGCTTGCATCTGGAAGAAATCCTGTTCCGTTCGGGATTGTAGGTGGCCGAGGCCAGGTGCCCGGCAGAGGGAGTTGGGCACAAAGGATGGCCTGTTTCCAGGGATAAGTAAAGTCAGCTGCCCAGGTGCCTGATGTCAGTTTGTAGGAGGCCTTTGGCCCTCCATAGGAAGCCAGGCTTCCTGCTTGTGGCAGCTTGCATCTGGAAGAAATCCTGTTCCGTTCGGGATTGTAGGTAGCCAAGGCATGGGGCCCGGCAGAGGGAGTTGGGCACAAAGGATGGACTCTTTCCAGGGGTAAGTAAAGTCAGCAGCCCAGGTGCCTGATGTCAGTTTGTAGGAGGCCTTTGGCCCTCCATGGGAAGCCAGGCTTCCTGCTTGTGGCAGCTTGCATCTGGAAGAAATCCTGTTCCGTTCAGGATTGTAGGAGTACAGAGCTGGGTGCCCGGCTGAGGGAGTTGGACACAAAGGATGGGCTGTTTCCAGGGGTAAGTAAAGTCAGCTGCCCAGGTGCCTGATGTCAGTTTGTAGGAGGCCTTTGGCCCTCCATGGGAAGCCAGGCTTCCAGTTTGTCGCAGCTTGCATCTGGAACAAATCCTGTTCCGTTCTGGATTGTAGGTGGCCGAGGCCAGTTGCCGGGCTGCGGAAGTTGGGCACAAAGGATGTCCTGTTTCCAGGGGTAAGTAAAGTCAGCTGCCCAGGTGCCTGATGTCAGTTTGTAGGCGGCCTTTGGCCCTCCAAGTGAAGCCACGTTTCTAGCTTGTGGCAGCTTGCATCTGGAAGAACTCCGATTCCGTTCGGGATTGTATGTGGCCGAGGCCAAAGCCCGGCAGAGGGAGTTGGGCACAAAGATGGCCTGTTTCCAGGGAAAAGTAAAGTCAGCTGCCCAGGTGCCTGATGTCAGTTTGTAGGAGGCCTTTGGCCCTCCATAGGAAGCCAGGCTTCCTGCTTGTGGCAGCTTGCATCTGGAAGAAATCCTGTTCCGTTCGGGATTGTAGGTGGCCAAGGCCTGGGGCCCGGCAGAGGGAGTTGGGCACAAAGGATGGACTCTTTCCAGGGGTAAGTAAAGTCAGCTGCCCAGGTGCCTGATGTCAGTTTGTAGGAGGCCTTTGGCCCTCCAAGGGAAGCTAGTCTTTATGTTCAAGGCAGCTTGCATCGGGAAGAAATCCTGTTCCGTTCGGAATTGTAGGTGGCCGGAGCTGGGTGCCCAGCTGAGGGACTTGGGCACAAAGGATGGGCTGTTTCCAGGGGTAAGTAAAATCAGCTGCCCAGGTGCCTGATGTCAGTTTGTAGGAGGCCTTTGTCCCTCCGTAGGAAGCCAGGCTTCCTGCTTGTGGCAGCTTGCATCTGGAAGAAATCCTGTTCCGTTCGGGATTGTAGGTGGCCAAGGCCTGGTGCCCGGCAGAGGGAGTTGGGCACAAATGATGGCCTGTTTCCAGGGGTAAGTAAAGTCAGATGCCCAGGTGCCTGATGTCAGTTTGTAGGAGGCCTTTGGCCCTCCATGGGAAGCCAGGCTTCCAGTATGTGGCAGCTTGCATCTGGAAGAAATCCTGTTCCGTTCGGGATTGTAGGTGGCCGAGGCCAGGTGCCCAGCAGAGGGAGTTGGGCACAAAGGATGGGCTGTTTCCAGGGGTAAGTAAAGTCAGCTGCCCAGGTGCCTGATGTCAGTTTGTAGGAGGCGTTTGGTCCTCCATGGAAAGCCACGCTTCCAGCATGTGGCTGCATGCATCTGGAAGAAATCCTGTTCCGTTCGGGATTGTAGGTGGCCGAGGCCTGGTGCCCGACAGAGGGACTTGGGCACAAAGGATGGCCTGTTTCCAGGGGTAAGTAAAGTCAGCTGCCCAGGTGCCTGATGTCAGTTTGTAGGAGGCCTTTGGCCCTCCAAGGGAAGCAAGTCTTCCTATTCAAGGCAGCTTGCATCTGGAAGAAATCCTGTTCCGATCGGAATTGTAGGTGGCCGAGCCCAGTTGCCCGGCTGAGAGAGTTGGGCACAAATAATGTCATGTTTCCAGGGGTAAGTAAAGTCAGCTGCCCAGGTGCCTGATGTCAGTTTGTAGGTGACCTTTGGCCCTCCAACGGAAGCAAGTCTTCCAGTTTGTGGCAGCTTGCATCTGGAAGAAATCCTGTTCCATTTGGGATTGTAGGTGGGCGAGGCCACGTGCCTGGCGGAGGGAGTTGGGAACAAATGATGGCCTGTTTCCAGGGGTAAGTAAAGTCAGCTGCCCACGCGCCTGATGTCAGTTTGTAGGAGGCCTTTGGCCCTCCAAGTGAAGCCACGTTTCCAGCTTGTGGCAGGTTGCATCTGGAAGAACTCCGGTTCCGTTCGGGATTGTAGGTGGCCGGAGCTGGGTGCCCGGATGAGGGAGTTGGACACAAAGGATGTCTTTTTCCAGGGATAAGTAAAGTCAGCTGCCCAGGTGCCTGATGTCAGTTTGTAGGAGGCCTTTGGCCCTCCAAGGGAAGCTCGTCTTCCTGTTTAAGGCAGCTTGCATCTGGAAGAAATTCTGTTCCGTTCGGGATTGTAGGTTGCCCCAGGAAGGGTGCCCGGCAGAGGGTGTTGGGCACAAAGGATGGGCTGTTTCCAGGGGTAAGTAAAGTCAGCTGCCCAGGTGCCTGATGTCAGTTTGCAGGTGGCTATTGGTCCTCCATGGAAAGCCAGGCTTCCAGCTTGTGGCAGCTTGCATCGGGAAGTAATACTGATCTGTTCGGGATTGCAGGTGGCCGAGGCCTGGTGCCCGGCAGAGGGAGTTGGGCACAAAGGATGGCCTGTTTCCAGGGGTAAGTAAAGTCAGCTGCCCAGGTGCCTGATGTCAGTTTGTAGGAGGCCTTTGGCCCTCCAAGGGAAGCTTGTCTTCCAGTTTGTGGCAGCTTGCATCTGGAAGCAATCCTGTTCCGTTCGGGATTGTAGGTGGGCGAGACCTGGTGCCCGGCAGAGGGAGTTGGGCACAAAGGATGGCCTGTTTCCAGGGGTAAGTAAAGTCAGCTGCCCAGGTGCCTGATGTCAGTTTGTAGGAGGCCTTTGGCACTCCAAGGGAAGCTAGTCTTCCAGCTTGTGGCAGCATGCATCTGGAAGAAATGCTGTTTTGTTCGGGATTGTAGGTGGCCGAGGCCTGGTGCCCGGCAGAGGGAGTTGGGCACAAAGGATGTCCTGTTTAGAGGGGTAAGTAAAGTCAGCTGCCCACGTGCCTGATGTCAGTTTGTAGGAGGCCTTTGGCCCTCCATGGGAAGCCAGGCTTCCTGCTTGTGGCAGCTTGCATCTGGAAGAAATCCTGTTCCGTTCAGGATTGTAGGTGGCCGAGGCCTGGTGCCCGGCAGAGGGAGTTGGGCACAAAGGATGGGCTGTTTCCAGGGGTAAGTAAAGTCAGCTGCCCAGGTGCCTGATGTCAGTTTGTAGGAGGCCTTTGGCCCTCCAAGGGAAGCTTGTCTTCCAGTTTGTGGCAGCTTGCATCTGGAAGAAATCCTGTTCCGTTCGGGATTGTAGGTGGGCGAGGCCTGGTGCCCGGCAGAGGGAGTTGGGCACAAAGGATGGGCTGTTTCCAGGGGTAAGTAAAGTCAGCTGCCCAGGTGCCTGATGTCAGTTTGTAGGAGGCCTTTGGCCCTCCATGGGAAGCCAGGCTTCCTGCTTGTGGCAGCTTGCATCTGGAAGAAATCCTGTTCCGTTCAGGATTGTAGGTGGCCGAGGCCTGGTGCCCGGCAGAGGGAGTTGGGCACAAAGGATGGGCTGTTTCCAGGGGTAAGTAAAGTCAGCTGCCCAGGTGCCTGATGTCAGTTTGTAGTAGGCCTTTGGCCCTCCAAGGGAAGCTTGTCTTCCAGTTTGTGGCAGCTTGCATCTGGAAGAAATCCTGTTCCGTTCGGGATTGTAGGTGGGCGAGGCCTGGTGCCGGCAGAGGGAGTTGGGCACAAAGGATGGGCTGTTTCCAGGGGTAAGTAAAGTCAGCTGCCCAGGTGCCTGATGTCAGTTTGTAGGAGGCCTTTGGTTCTCCAAGGGAAGCTTGTCTTCCAGTTTGTGGCAGCTTGCATCTGGAAGAAATCCTGTTCCGTTCGGGATTGTAGGTGGGCGAGGCCTGGTGCTTGGCAGAGGGAGTTGGGCACAAAGGATGGGCTGTTTCCAGGGGTAAGTTAAGTCACCTGCCCAAATGTCTGATGTCAGTTTATAGGAGGCCTTTGGCCCTCCAAGGGAAGCTAGTCTTCCTGTTAAAGGCAGCTTGCATCTGGAAGAAATCCTGTTCCGTTCGGGATTGTAGGTGGCCGAGGCCAGGTGCCCGGCAGAGGGAGTTGGGCACAAAGGATGGGCTGTTTCCAGGGGTAAGTAAAGTCAGCTGCCCAGGTGCCTGATGTCAGTTTGTAGGAGGCCTTTGGCCCTCCATGGGAAGCCAGGTTTACTGCTTGTGGCAGCTTGCATCTGGAAGAAATCCTGTTCCGTTCGGGATTGTAGGTGGGCGAGGCCAGGTGCCCGGCAGAGGGAGTTGGGCACATATGATGGCTGGTTTCCAGGGGTAAGTAAGGTCAGCTGCCCAGGTGCCTGATGTCAGTTTGTAGGAGGCCTTTGGCCCTCCAAGGGATGACAGGCTTCCAGTTTGTGGCAGCTTGCATCTGGAAGAAATCCTGTTCCGTTCAGGATTGTAGGTGGCCGAGGCCTGGAGCCCGGCAGAGGGAGTTGGGCACAAAGGATGGCCTGTTTCCAGGGGTAAGTAAAGTCAGCAGCCCAGGTGCCTGATGTCAGTTTGTAGGAGGCCTTTGACCCTCCAAGGGAAGCTAGTCTTCCAGCTTGTGGCAGCTTGCATCTGGAAGAAATCCTGTTCCGTTCGGGATTGTAGGTGGGCGAGGCCAGGTGCCCGGCAGAGGGAGTTGGGCACAAAGGATGGGCTGTTTCCAGGGGTAAGTAAAGTCAGCTGCCCAGGTGCCTGATGTCAGTTTGTAGGAGGCCTTTGGCCCCCCAAGTGAAGCCACGTTTCCAGCTTGTGGCAGCTTGCATCTGGAAGAACTCCGGTTCCGTTCGGGATTGTAGGTGGCCGAGGCCATCTGCCCGGCAGAGGGAGTTGGGCACAAAGGATGTCTTGTTTCCAGGGGCAAGTAAAGTCATCTGCCCAGGTGCCTGATGTCAGTTTTTAGGAGGCCTTTGGCCCTCCATGGGAAGCCCGGCTTCCTGCTTGTGGCAGCTTGCATCTGGAAGAAATCGTGTTCCGTTCGGGATTGTAGGGGGCCGGAGCTGGGTGCCCGGATGAGGGAGTTGGACACAAAGGATGGGCTGTTTCCAGGGTTAAGTAAAGTCAGCTGCCCAGGTGCCTGATGTCAGTTTGCAGGTGGCTATTGGTCCTCCATGGAAAGCCAGGCTTCCAGCTTGTGGCAGCTTGCATCGGGAAGTAATACTGATCTGATCGGGATTGCAGGTGGCCGAGGCCTGGTGCCCGGAAGAGGGAGTTGGGCACAAAGGATGGCCTGTTTCCAGGGGTAAGTAAAGTCAGCTGCCCAGGTGCCTGATGTCAGTTTGTAGGAGGCCTTTGGCCCTCCAAGGGAAGCTTGTCTTCCAGTTTGTGCCAGCTTGCATCTGGAAGCAATCGTGTTCCGTTCGGGATTGTAGGTGGGCGAGACCTGGTGCCCGGCAGAGGGAGTTGGGCACAAAGGATGGCCTGTTTCCAGGGGTAAGTAAAGTCAGCTGCCCAGGTGCCTGATGTCAGTTTGTAGGCGGCCTTTGGCCCTCCAAGTGAAGCCACGTTTCCAGCTTGTGGCAGCTTGCATCTGGAAGAACTCCGGTTCCGTTCGGGATTGTAGGTGGCCGAGGCCAAAGCCCGGCAGAGGGAGTTGGGCACAAAGGATGGGCTGTTTCCAGGGGTAAGTAAAGTCAGCTGCCCAGGTGCCTGATGTCAGTTTGTAGGAGGCCTTTGGCCCTCCATAGGAAGCCAGGCTTCCTGCTTGTGGCAGCTTGCATCTGGAAGAAATCCTGTTCCGTTCGGGATTGTAGGTGGCCATGGCCTGGGGCCCGGCAGAGGGAGTTGGGCACAAAGGATGGACTCTTTCCAGGGGTAAGTAAAGTCAGCTGCCCAGGTGCCTGATGTCAGTTTGTAGGAGGCCTTTGGCCCTCCAAGGGAAGCTAGTCTTTATGTTCAAGGCAGCTTGCATCGGGAAGAAATCCTGTTCCGTTCCGAATTGTAGGTGGCCGGAGCTGGGTGCCCAGCTGAGGGACTTGGGCACAAAGGATGGCCTGTTTCCAGGTGTAAGTAAAATCAGCTGCCCAGGTTCCTGATGTCAGTTTATAGGAGGCCTTTGGCCCTCCATAGGAAGCCAGGCTTCCTGCTTGTGGCAGCTTGCATCTGGAAGAAATCCTGTTCCGTTCGGGATTGTAGGTGGCCAAGGCCTGGTGCCCGGCAGAGGGAGTTGGGCACAAATGATGGCCTGTTTCCAGGGGTAAGTAAAGTCAGATGCCCAGGTGCCTGATGTCAGTTTGTAGGAGGCCTTTGGCCCTCCATGGGAAGCCAGGCTTCCAGTATGTGGCAGCTTGCATCTGGAAGAAATCCTGTTCCGTTCGGGATTGTAGGTGGCCGAGGCCAGGTGCCCAGCAGAGGGAGTTGGGCACAAAGGATGGCCTGTTTCCAGGGGTAAGTAAAGTCAGCTGCCCAGGTGCCTGATGTCAGTTTGTAGGAGGCGTTTGGTCCTCCATGGAAAGCCACGCTTCCAGCATGTGGCTGAATGCATCTGGAAGAAATCCTGTTCCGTTCGGGATTGTAGGTGGGCGAGGCCTGGTGCCCTACAGAGGGAGTTGGGCACAAAGGATGGCCTGTTTTCAGGGGTTAGTAAAGTCAGCTGCCCAGGTGCCTGATGTCAGTTTGTAGGAGGCCTTTGGCCCTCCAAGGGAAGCATGTCTTCCTATTCAAGGCAGCTTGCATCTGGAAGAAATCCTGTTCCGATCGGAATTGTAGGTGGCCGAGCCCAGTTGCCCGGCTGAGAGAGTTGGGCACAAATAATGTCATGTTTCCAGGGGTAAGTAAAGTCAGCTGCCCAGGTACTTGATGTCAGTTTGTAGGTGACCTTTGGCCCTCCAAGGGAAGCCAGGCTTCCAGTTTGTGGCAGCTTGCATCTGGAAGAAATCCTGTTCCGTTTGGGATTGTAGGTGGCTGAGGCCACGTGCCCGGCGGAGGGAGTTGGGAACAAATGATGGCCTGTTTCCAGGGGTAAGTAAAGTCAGCTGCCCAGGTGCCTGATGTCAGTTTGTAGGAGGCCTTTGGCCCTCCAAGTGAAGCCACGTTTCCAGCTTGTGGCAGCTTGCATCTGGAAGAACTCCGGTTACGTTCGGGATTGTAGGTGGCCGGAGCTGGGTGCCCGGATGAGGGAGTTGGACACAAAGGATGTCTTTTTCCAGGGATAAGTAAAGTCAGCTGCCCAGGTGCCTGATGTCAGTTTGTAGGAGGCCTTTGGCCCTCCAAGGGAAGCTCGTCTTCCTGTTTAAGGCAGCTTGCATCTGGAAGAAATCCTGTTCCGTTCGGGATTGTAGGTTGCCCGAGGAAGGGTGCCCGGCAGAGGGTGTTGGGCACAAAGGATGGGCTGTTTCCAGGGGTAAGTAAAGTCAGCTGCCCAGGTGCCTGATGTCAGTTTGCAGGTAGCTATTGGTCCTCCATGGAAAGCCAGGCTTCCAGCTTGTGGCAGCTTGCATCGGGAAGTAATACTGATCTGTTCGGGATTGCAGGTGGCCGAGGCCTGGTGCCCGGCAGAGGGAGTTGGGCACAAAGGATGGCCTGTTTCCAGGGGTAAGTAAAGTCAGCTGCCCAGGTGCCTGATGTCAGTTTGTAGGAGGCCTTTGGCCCTCCAAGGGAAGCTTGTCTTCCAGTTTGTGGCAGCTTGCATCTGGAAGCAATCCTGTTCCGTTCGGGATTGTAGGTGGGCGAGGCCTGGTGCCTGGCAGAGGGAGTTGGGCACAAAGGATGGGCTGTTTCCAGGGGTAAGTAAAGTCAGCTGCCCAGGTGCCTGATGCCAGTTTGTAGGAGGCCTTTGGCCGTCCATGGGAAACCAGTCTTCCAGCTTGTGGCAGCTTGCATCTGGAAGAAATCCTGTTCCGTTCGGGATTGTAGGTGGGCGAGGCCAGGTGCCCGGCAGAGGGAGTTGGGCACAAAGGATGGCCTGTTTCCAGGGGTAAGTAAAGTCAGCAGCCCAGGTGCCTGATGTCAGTTTGTAGGAGGCCTTTGACCCTCCAAGGGAAGCTAGTCTTCCAGCTTGTGGCAGCTTGCATCTGGAAGAAATCCTGTTCCGTTCGGGATTGTAGGTGGGCGAGGCCAGGTGCCCGGCAGAGGGAGTTGGGCACAAAGGATGGGCTGTTTCCAGGGGTAAGTAAAGTCAGCTGCCCAGGTGCCTGATGTCAGTTTGTAGGAGGCCTTTGGCCCCCCAAGTGAAGCCACGTTTCCAGCTTGTGGCAGCTTGCATCTGGAAGAACTCCGGTTCCGTTCGGGATTGTAGGTGGCCGAGGCCATCTGCCCGGCAGAGGGAGTTGGGCACAAAGGATGTCTTGTTTCCAGGGGCAAGTAAAGTCATCTGCCCAGGTGCCTGATGTCAGTTTTTAGGAGGCCTTTGGCCCTCCATGGGAAGCCAGGCTTCCTGCTTGTGGCAGCTTGCATCTGGAAGAAATCGTGTTCCGTTCGGGATTGTAGGGGGCCGGAGCTGGGTGCCCGGCTGAGGGAGTTGGACACAAAGGATGGGCTGTTTCCAGGGGTAAGTAAAGTCAGCTGCCCAGGTGCCTGATGTCAGTTTGCAGGTGGCTATTGGTCCTCCATGGAAAGCCAGGCTTCCAGCTTGTGGCAGCTTGCATCGGGAAGTAATACTGATCTGTTCGGGATTGCAGGTGGCCGAGGCCTGGTGCCCGGCAGAGGGAGTTGGGCACAAAGGATGGCCTGTTTCCAGGGGTAAGTAAAGTCAGCTGCCCAGGTGCCTGATGTCAGTTTGTAGGAGGCCTTTGGCCCTCCAAGGGAAGCTTGTCTTCCAGTTTGTGGCAGCTTGCATCTGGAAGCAATCCTGTTCCGTTCGGGATTGTAGGTGGGCGAGACCTGGTGCCCGGCAGAGGGAGTTGGGCACAAAGGATGGGCTGTTTCCAGGGGTAAGTAAAGTCAGCTGCCCAGGTGCCTGATGCCAGTTTGTAGGAGGCCTTTGGTCCTCCATGGGAAACCAGTCTTCCAGCTTGTGGCAGCTTGCATCTGAAAGAAATCCTGTTCCGTTCGGGATTGTAGGTGGCCGAGGCCAGGTGCCCGGCAGAGGGAGTTGGGCACAAAGGATGGGCTGCTTCCAGGGGTAAGTAAAGTCAGCTGCCCAGGTGCCTGATGTCAGTTTGTAGGAGGCCTTTGGCCCTCCAAGAGAAGCTTGTCTTCCAGTTTGTGGCAGCTTGCATCTGGAAGAAATCCTGTTCCGTTCGGGATTGTAGGTGGGCGAGGCCTGGTGCTTGGCAGAGGGAGTTGGGCACAAAGGATGGGCTGTTTCCAGGGGTAAGTTAAGTCAGCTGCCCAAATGTCTGATGTCAGTTTATAGGAGGCCTTTGGCCCTCCAAGGGAAGCTAGTCTTCCTGTTAAAGGCAGCTTGCATCTGGAAGAAATCCTGTTCCGTTCGGGATTGTAGGTGGCCGGAGCTGGGTGCCCAGCTGAGGGAGTTAGGCACAAAGGATGGCCTGTTTCCAGGGGTAAGTAAAGTCAGCTGCCCAGGTGCCTGATGTCAGTTTGTAGGAGGCCTTTGGCCCTCCAAGTGAAGCCACGTTTCCAGCTTGTGGCAGCTTGCATCTGGAAGAACTCCGGTTCCGTTCGGGATTGTAGGTGGCCGAGGCCAAAGCCCGGCAGAGGGAGTTGGGCACAAAGATGGCCTGTTTCCAGGGAAAAGTAAAGTCAGCTGCCCAGGTGCCTGATGTCAGTTTGTAGGAGGCCTTTGGCCCTCCATAGGAAGCCAGGCTTCCTGCTTGTGGCAGCTTGCATCTGGAAGAAATCCTGTTCCGTTCGGGATTGTAGGTGGCCATGGCCTGGGGCCCGGCAGAGGGAGTTGGGCACAAAGGATGGACTCTTTCCAGGGGTAAGTAAAGTCAGCTGCCCAGGTGCCTGATGTCAGTTTGTAGGAGGCCTTTGGCTCTCCATGTGAAGCCAGGTTTACTGCTTGTGGCAGCTTGCATCTGGAAGAAATCCTGTTCCGTTCGGGATTGTAGGAGGCCGAGGCCAGGTGCCCGGCAGAGGGAGTTGGGCACATATGATGGCTGGTTTCCAGGGGTAAGTAAGGTCAGCTGCCCAGGTGCCTGATGTCAGTTTGTAGGAGGCCTTTGGCCCTCCAAGGGATGACAGGCTTCCAGTTTGTGGCAGCTTGCATCTGGAAGAAATCCTGTTCCGTTCAGGATTGTAGGTGGCCGAGGCCTGGAGCCCGGCAGACGGAGTTGGGCACAAAGGATGGACTGTTTCCAGGGGTAAGTAAAGTCAGCAGCCCAGGTGCCTGATGTCAGTTTGTAGGAGGCCTTTGGCCCTCCAAGGGAAGCTAGTCTTCCAGCTTGTGGCAGCTTGCATCTGGAAGAAATCCTGTTCCGTTCGGGATTGTAGGTGGGCGAGGCCAGGTGCCCGGCAGAGGGAGTTGGGCACAAAGGATGGGCTGTTTCCAGGGGTAAGTAAAGTCAGCTGCCCAGGTGCCTGATGTCAGTTTGTAGGAGGCCTTTGGCCCCCCAAGTGAAGCCACGTTTCCAGCTTGTGGCAGCTTGCATCATGAAGAACTCTGATTCCGTTCGGGATTGTAGGTGGCCGAGGCCATCTGCCCGGCGGAGGGAGTTGGGCACAAAGGATGGCCTGTTTCCAGGGGTAAGTAAAGTCAGCTGCCCAGGTGCCTGATGTCAGTTTGTAGGAGGCCTTTGGCCCTCCAAGGGAAGCTTGTCTTCCAGTTTGTGGCAGCTTGCATCTGGAAGCAATCCTGTTCCGTTCGGGATTGTAGGTGGGCGAGACCTGGTGCCCGGCAGAGGGAGTTGGGCACAAAGGATGGGCTGTTTCCAGGGGTAAGTAAAGTCAGCTGCCCAGGTGCCTGATGCCAGTTTGTAGGAGGCCTTTGGTCCTCCATGGGAAACCAGTCTTCCAGCTTGTGGCAGCTTGCATCTGAAAGAAATCCTGTTCCGTTCGGGATTGTAGGTGGCCGAGGCCAGGTGCCCGGCAGAGGGAGTTGGGCACAAAGGATGGGCTGCTTCCAGGGGTAAGTAAAGTCAGCTGCCCAGGTGCCTGATGTCAGTTTGTAGGAGGCCTTTGGCCCTCCAAGGGAAGCTTGTCTTCCAGTTTGTGGCAGCTTGCATCTGGAAGCAATCCTGTTCCGTTCGGGATTGTAGGTGGGCGAGGCCTGGTGCCCGGCAGAGGGAGTTGGGCACAAAGGATGGGCTGTTTCCAGGGGTAAGTAAAGTCAGCTGCCCAGGTGCCTGATGTCAGTTTGTAGGAGGCCTTTGGCCCTCCAAGGGAAGCTTGTCTTCCAGTTTGTGGCAGCTTGCATCTGGAAGAAATCCTGTTCCGTTCGGGATTGTAGGTGGGCGAGGCCTGGTGCTTGGCAGAGGGAGTTGGGCACAAAGGATGGGCTGTTTCCAGGGGTAAGTTAAGTCAGCTGCCCAAATGTCTGATGTCAGTTTATAGGAGGCCTTTGGCCCTCCAAGGGAAGCTAGTCTTCCTGTTAAAGGCAGCTTGCATCTGGAAGAAATCCTGTTCCGTTCGGGATTGTAGGTGGCCGGAGCTGGGTGCCCAGCTGAGGGAGTTAGGCACAAAGGATGGCCTGTTTCCAGGGGTAAGTAAAGTCAGCTGCCCAGGTGCCTGATGTCAGTTTGTAGGCGGCCTTTGGCCCTCCAAGTGAAGCCACGTTTCCAGCTTGTGGCAGCTTGCATCTGGAAGAACTCCGGTTCCGTTCGGGATTGTAGGTGGCCGAGGCCAAAGCCCGGCAGAGGGAGTTGGGCACAAAGATGGCCTGTTTCCAGGGAAAAGTAAAGTCAGCTGCCCAGGTGCCTGATGTCAGTTTGTAGGAGGCCTTTGGCCCTCCATAGGAAGCCAGGCTTCCTGCTTGTGGCAGCTTGCATCTGGAAGAAATCCTGTTCCGTTCGGGATTGTAGGTGGCCATGGCCTGGGGCCCGGCAGAGGGAGTTGGGCACAAAGGATGGACTCTTTCCAGGGGTAAGTAAAGTCAGCTGCCCAGGTGCCTGATGTCAGTTTGTAGGAGGCCTTTGGCCCTCCAAGGGAAGCTAGTCTTTATGTTCAAGGCAGCTTGCATCGGGAAGAAATCCTGTTCCGTTCCGAATTGTAGGTGGCCGGAGCTGGGTGCCCAGCTGAGGGACTTGGGCACAAAGGATGGCCTGTTTCCAGGTGTAAGTAAAATCAGCTGCCCAGGTTCCTGATGTCAGTTTATAGGAGGCCTTTGGCCCTCCATAGGAAGCCAGGCTTCCTGCTTGTGGCAGCTTGCATCTGGAAGAAATCCTGTTCCGTTCGGGATTGTAGGTGGCCAAGGCCTGGTGCCCGGCAGAGGGAGTTGGGCACAAATGATGGCCTGTTTCCAGGGGTAAGTAAAGTCAGATGCCCAGGTGCCTGATGTCAGTTTGTAGGAGGCCTTTGGCCCTCCATGGGAAGCCAGGCTTCCAGTATGTGGCAGCTTGCATCTGGAAGAAATCCTGTTCCGTTCGGGATTGTAGGTGGCCGAGGCCAGGTGCCCGGCAGAGGGAGTTGGGCACAAAGGATGGCCTGTTTCCAGGGGTAAGTAAAGTCAGCTGCCCAGGTGCCTGATGTCAGTTTGTAGGAGGCGTTTGGTCCTCCATGGAAAGCCACGCTTCCAGCATGTGGCTGAATGCATCTGGAAGAAATCCTGTTCCGTTCGGGATTGTAGGTGGGCGAGGCCTGGTGCCCTACAGAGGGAGTTGGGCACAAAGGATGGCCTGTTTCCAGGGGTTAGTAAAGTCAGCTGCCCAGGTGCCTGATGTCAGTTTGTAGGAGGCCTTTGGCCCTCCAAGGGAAGCATGTCTTCCTATTCAAGGCAGCTTGCATCTGGAAGAAATCCTGTTCCGATCGGAATTGTAGGTGGCCTAGCCCAGTTGCCCGGCTGAGAGAGTCGGGCACAAATAATGTCATGTTTCCAGGGGTAAGTAAAGTCAGCTGCCCAGGTGCTTGATGTCAGTTTGTAGGTGAGCTTTGGCCCTCCAAGGGAAGCCAGGCTTCCAGTTTGTGGCAGCTTGCATCTGGAAGAAATCCTGTTCCGTTTGGGATTGTAGGTGGCTGAGGCCACGTGCCCGGCGGAGGGAGTTGGGAACAAATGATGGCCTGTTTCCAGGGGTAAGTAAAGTCAGCTGCCCAGGTGCCTGATGTCAGTTTGTAGGAGGCCTTTGGCCCTCCAAGTGAAGCCACGTTTCCAGCTTGTGGCAGCTTGCATCTGGAAGATCTCCGGTTACGTTCGGGATTGTAGGTGGCCGGAGCTGGGTGCCCGGATGAGGGAGTTGGACACAAAGGATGTCTTTTTCCAGGGATAAGTAAAGTCAGCTGCCCAGGTGCCTGATGTCAGTTTGTAGGAGGCCTTTGGCCCTCCAAGGGAAGCTCGTCTTCCTGTTTAAGGCAGCTTGCATCTGGAAGAAATCCTGTTCCGTTCGGGATTGTAGGTTGCCCGAGGAAGGGTGCCCGGCAGAGGGTGTTGGGCACAAAGGATGGGCTGTTTCCAGGGGTAAGTAAAGTCAGCTGCCCAGGTGCCTGATGTCAGTTTGCAGGTGGCTATTGGTCCTCCATGGAAAGCCAGACTTCCAGCTTGTGGCAGCTTGCATCGGGAAGTAATACTGATCTGTTCGGGATTGCAGGTGGGCGAGGCCTGGTGCCCGGCAGAGGGAGTTGGGCACAAAGGATGGCCTGTTTCCAGGGGTAAGTAAAGTCAGCTGCCCAGGTGCCTGATGTCAGTTTGTAGGAGGCCTTTGGCCCTCCAAGGGAAGCTTGTCTTCCAGTTTGTGGCAGCTTGCATCTGGAAGCAATCCTGTTCCGTTCGGGATTGTAGGTGGGCGAGGCCTGGTGCCCGGCAGAGGGAGTTGGGCACAAAGGATGGGCTGTTTCCAGGGGTAAGTAAAGTCAGCTGCCCAGGTGCCTGATGCCAGTTTGTAGGAGGCCTTTGGCCGTCCATGGGAAACCAGTCTTCCAGCTTGTGGCAGCTTGCATCTGGAAGAAATCCTGTTCCGTTCGGGATTGTAGGTGGCCGAGGCCAGGTGCCCAGCAGAGGGAGTTGGGCACAAAGGATGGCCTGTTTCCAGGGGTAAGTAAAGTCAGCAGCCCAGGTGCCTGATGTCAGTTTGTAGGAGGCCTTTGACCCTCCAAGGGAAGCTAGTCTTCCAGCTTGTGGCAGCTTGCATCTGGAAGAAATCCTGTTCCGTTCGGGATTGTAGGTGGGCGAGGCCAGGTGCCCGGCAGAGGGAGTTGGGCACAAAGGATGGGCTGTTTCCAGGGGTAAGTAAAGTCAGCTGCCCAGGTGCCTGATGTCAGTTTGTAGGAGGCCTTTGGCCCCCCAAGTGAAGCCACGTTTCCAGCTTGTGGCAGCTTGCATCTGGAAGAACTCCGGTTCCGTTCGGGATTGTAGGTGGCCGAGGCCATCTGCCCGGCAGAGGGAGTTGGGCACAAAGGATGTCTTGTTTCCAGGGGCAAGTAAAGTCATCTGCCCAGGTGCCTGATGTCAGTTTTTAGGAGGCCTTTGGCCCTCCATGGGAAGCCAGGCTTCCTGCTTGTGGCAGCTTGCATCTGGAAGAAATCGTGTTCCGTTCGGGATTGTAGGGTGCCGGAGCTGGGTGCCCGGCTGAGGGAGTTGGACACAAAGGATGGGCTGTTTCCAGGGGTAAGTAAAGTCAGCTGCCCAGGTGCCTGATGTCAGTTTGTAGGAGGCCTTTGGCCCTCCAAGGGAAGCTTGTCTTCCAGTTTGTGGCAGCTTGCATCTGGAAGCAATCCTGTTCCGTTCGGGATTGTAGGTGGGCGAGACCTGGTGCCCGGCAGAGGGAGTTGGGCACAAAGGATGGGCTGTTTCCAGGGGTAAGTAAAGTCAGCTGCCCAGGTGCCTGATGCCAGTTATAAGGAGGCCTTTGGTCCTCCATGGGAAACCAGTCTTCCAGCTTGTGGCAGCTTGCATCTGGAAGAAATCCTGTTCCGTTCGGGATTGTAGGTGGCCGAGGCCAGGTGCCCGGCAGAGGGAGTTGGGCACAAAGGATGTCCTGTTTCCAGGGGTAAGTAAAGTCAGCTGCCCAGGTGCCTGATGTCAGTTTGTAGGAGGCCTTTGGAACTCCAAGAGAAGCTAGTCTTCCAGCTTGTGGCAGCATGCATCTGGAAGAAATGCTGTTTCGTTCGGGATTGTAGGTGGCCGAGGCCAGGTGCCCGGCAGAGGGAGTTGGGCACAAAGGATGTCCTGTTTAGAGGGGTAAGTAAAGTCAGCTGCCCACGTGCCTGATGTCAGTTTGTAGGAGGCCTTTGGCCCTCCATGGGAAGCCAGGCTTCCTGCTTGTGGCAGCTTGCATCTGGAAGAAATCCTGTTCCGTTCAGGATTGTAGGTGGCCGAGGCCTGGTGCCCGGCAGAGGGAGTTGGGCACAAAGGATGGGCTGTTTCCAGGGGTAAGTAAAGTCAGCTGCCCAGGTGCCTGATGTCAGTTTGTAGGAGGCCTTTGGCCCTCCAAGGGAAGCTTGTCTTCCAGTTTGTGGCAGCTTGCATCTGGAAGAAATCCTGTTCCGTTCGGGATTGTAGGTGGGCGAGGCCTGGTGCCCGGCAGAGGGAGTTGGGCATAAAGGATGGGCTGTTTCCAGGGGTAAGTAAAGTCAGCTGCCCAGGTGCCTGATGTCAGTTTGTAGGAGGCCTTTGGCCCTCCATGGGAAGCCAGGCTTCCTGCTTGTGGCAGCTTGCATCTGGAAGAAATCCTGTTCCGTTCAGGATTGTAGGTGGCCGAGGCCTGGTGCCCGGCAGAGGGAGTTGGGCACAAAGGATGGGCTGTTTCCAGGGGTAAGTAAAGTCAGCTGCCCAGGTGCCTGATGTCAGTTTGTAGTAGGCCTTTGGCCCTCCAAGGGAAGCTTGTCTTCCAGTTTATGGCAGCTTGCATCTGGAAGAAATCCTGTTCCGTTCGGGATTGTAGGTGGGCGAGGCCTGGTGCCCGGCAGAGGGAGTTGGGCACAAAGGATGGGCTGTTTCCAGGGGTAAGTAAAGTCAGCTGCCCAGGTGCCTGATGTCAGTTTGTAGGAGGCCTTTGGTTCTCCAAGGGAAGCTTGTCTTCCAGTTTGTGGCAGCTTGCATCTGGAAGAAATCCTGTTCCGTTCGGGATTGTAGGTGGGCGAGGCCTGGTGCTTGGCAGAGGGAGTTGGGCACAAAGGATGGGCTGTTTCCAGGGGTAAGTTAAGTCAGCTGCCCAAATGTCTGATGTCAGTTTATAGGAGGCCTTTGGCCCTCCAAGGGAAGCTAGTCTTCCTGTTAAAGGCAGCTTGCATCTGGAAGAAATCCTGTTCCGTTCGGGATTGTAGGTGGCCGAGGCCAGGTGCCCGGCAGAGGGAGTTGGGCACAAAGGATGGGCTGTTTCCAGGGGTAAGTAAAGTCAGCTGCCCAGGTGCCTGATGTCAGTTTGTAGGAGGCCTTTGGCTCTCCATGTGAAGCCAGGTTTACTGCTTGTGGCAGCTTGCATCTGGAAGAAATCCTGTTCCGTTCGGGATTGTAGGAGGCCGAGGCCAGGTGCCCGGCAGAGGGAGTTGGGCACAAAGGATGGGCTGTTTCCAGGGGTAAGTAAAGTCAGCTGCCCAGGTGCCTGATTTCAGTTTGTAGGAGGCCTTTGGCCCTCCAAGGGATGACAGGCTTCCAGTTTGTGGCAGCTTGCATCTGGAAGAAATCCTGTTCCGTTCAGGATTGTAGGTGGCCGAGGCCTGGAGCCCGGCAGAGGGAGTTGGGCACAAAGGATGGACTGTTTCCAGGGGTAAGTAAAGTCAGCTGCCCAGGTGCCTGATGTCAGTTTGTAGGAGGCCTTTGGCCCCCCAAGTGAAGCCACGTTTCCAGCTTGTGGCAGCTTGCATCATGAAGAACTCCGGTTCCGTTCGGGATTGTAGGTGGCCGAGGCCATCTGCCCGGCAGAGGGAGTTGGGCACAAAGGATGGCCTGTTTCCAGGGGTAAGTAAAGTCAGCTGCCCAGGTGCCTGATGTCAGTTTGTAGGAGGCCTTTGGCCCTCCAAGGGAAGCTTGTCTTCCAGTTTGTGGCAGCTTGCATCTGGAAGCAATCCTGTTCCGTTCGGGATTGTAGGTGGGCGAGACCTGGTGCCCGGCAGAGGGAGTTGGGCACAAAGGATGGGCTGTTTCCAGGGGTAAGTAAAGTCAGCTGCCCAGGTGCCTGATGCCAGTATGTAGGAGGCCTTTGGTCCTCCATGGGAAACCAGTCTTCCAGCTTGTGGCAGCTTGCATCTGGAAGAAATCCTGTTCCGTTTGGGATTGTAGGTGGCCGAGGCCAGGTGCCCGGCAGAGGGATTTGGGCACAAAGGATGGGCTGTTTCCAGGGGTAAGTAAAGTCAGCTGCCCACGTGCCTGATGTCAGTTTGTAGGAGGCCTTTGGCCCTCCATGGGAAGCCAGGTTTACTGCTTGTGGCAGCTTGCATCTGGAAGAAATCCTGTTCCGTTCGGGATTGTAGGTGGCCGAGGCCAGGTGCCCGGCTGAGGGAGTTGGGCACATATGATGGCTGGTTTCCAGGGGTAAGTAAAGTCAGCTGCCCAGGTGCCTGATGTCAGTTTGTAGGAGGCCTTTGGCCCTCCAAGGGATGACAGGCTTCCAGTTTGTGGCAGCTTGCATCTGGAAGAAATCCTGTTCCGTTCGGGATTGTAGGTGGCCGAGGCCTGGAGCCCGGCAGAGGGAGTTGGGCACAAAGGATGGCCTGTTTCCAGGGGTAAGTAAAGTCAGCAGCCCAGGTGCCTGATGTCAGTTTGTAGGAGGCCTTTGACCCTCCAAGGGAATCTAGTCTTCCAGCTTGTGGCAGCTTGCATCTGGAAGAAATCCTGTTCCGTTCGGGATTGTAGGTGCGCGAGGCCAGGTGCCCGGCAGAGGGAGTTGGGCACAAAGGATGGGCTGTTTCCAGGGGTAAGTAAAGTCAGCTGCCCAGGTGCCTGATGTCAGTTTGTAGGAGGCCTTTGGCCCCCCAAGTGAAGCCACGTTTCCAGCTTGTGGCAGCTTGCATCTGGAAGAACTCCGGTTCCGTTCGGGATTGTAGGTGGCCGAGGCCATCTGCCCGGCAGAGGGAGTTGGGCACAAAGGATGTCTTGTTTCCAGGGGCAAGTAAAGTCATCTGCCCAGGTGCCTGATGTCAGTTTTTAGGAGGCCTTTGGCCCTCCATGGGAAGCCAGGCTTCCTGCTTGTGGCAGCTTGCATCTGGAAGAAATCGTGTTCCGTTCGGGATTGTAGGTGGCCGGAGCTGGGTGCCCGGATGAGGGAGTTGGACCTAAAGGATGGGCTGTTTCCAGGGGTAAGTAAAGTCAGCTGCCCAGGTGCCTGATGTCAGTTTGCAGGTGGATATTGGTCCTCCATGGAAAGCCAGGCTTCCAGCTTGTGGCAGCTTGCATCGGGAAGTAATACTGATCTGTTCGGGATTGCAGGTGGCCGAGGCCAGGTGCCCGGCAGAGGGAGTTGGAAACAAAGGATGGCCTGTTTCCAGGGGTAAGTAAAGTCAGCTGCCCAGGTGCCTGATGTCAGTTTGTAGGAGGCCTTTGGCCCTCCAAGGGAAGCTTGTCTTCCAGTTTGTGGCAGCTTGCATCTGGAAGCAATCCTGTTCCGTTCGGGATTGTAGGTGGGCGAGGCCTGGTGCCCGGCAGAGGGAGTTGGGCACAAAGGATGGGCTGTTTCCAGGGGTAAGTAAAGTCAGCTGCCCAGGTGCCTGATGTCAGTTTGTAGGAGGCCTTTGGCCCTCCAAGAGAAGCTTGTCTTCCAGTTTGTGGCAGCTTGCATCTGGAAGAAATCCTGTTCCGTTCGGGATTGTAGGTGGGCGAGGCCTGGTGCTTGGCAGAGGGAGTTGGGCACAAAGGATGGGCTGTTTCCAGGGGTAAGTTAAGTCAGCTGCCCAAATGTCTGATGTCAGTTTATAGGAGGCCTTTGGCACTCCAAGGGAAGCTAGTCTTCCTGTTAAAGGCAGCTTGCATCTGGAAGAAATCCTGTTCCGTTCGGGATTGTAGGTGGGCGAGGCCTGGTGCTTGGCAGAGGGAGTTGGGCATAAAGGATGGGCTGTTTCCAGGGGTAAGTTAAGTCACCTGCCCAAATGTCTGATGTCAGTTTATAGGAGGCCTTTGGCCCTCCAAGGGAAGCTAGTTTTCCTGTTAAAGGCAGCTTGCATCTGGAAGAAATCCTGTTCCGTTCGGGATTGTAGGTGGCCGAGGCCAGGTGCCCGGCAGAGGGAGTTGGGCACAAATGATGGGCTGTTTCCAGGGGTAAGTAAAGTCAGCTGCCCAGGTGCCTGATGTCAGTTTGTAGGAGGCCTTTGGCCCTCCATGTGAAGCCAGGTTTACTGCTTGTGGCAGCTTGCATCTGGAAGAAATCCTGTTCCGTTCGGGATTGTAGGAGGCCGAGGCCAGGTTCCCAGCAGAGGGAGTTGGGCACATATGATGGCTGGTTTCCAGGGGTAAGTAAGGTCAGCTGCCCAGGTGCCTCATGTCAGTTTGTAGGAGGCCTTTGGCCCTCCAAGGGATGACAGGCTTCCAGTTTGTGGCAGCTTGCATCTGGAAGAAATCCTGTTCCGTTCAGGATTGTAGGTGGCCGAGGCCTGGAGCCCGGCAGAGGGAGTTGGGCACAAAGGATGGACTGTTTCCAGGGGTAAGTAAAGTCAGCAGCCCAGGTGCCTGATGTCAGTTTGTAGGAGGCCTTTGGCCCTCCAAGGGAAGCTAGTCTTCCAGCTTGTGGCAGCTTGCATCTGGAAGAAATCCTGTTCCGTTCGGGATTGTAGGTGGGCGAGGCCAGGTGCCCGGCAGAGGGAGTTGGGCACAAAGGATGGGCTGTTTCCAGGGGTAAGTAAAGTCAGCTGCCCAGGTGCCTGATGTCAGTTTGTAGGAGGCCTTTGGCCCTCCATGGGAAGCCAGGCTTCCTGCTTGTGGCAGCTTGCATCTGGAAGAAATCCTGTTCCGTTCAGGATTGTAGGTGGCCGAGGCCTGGTGCCCGGCAGAGGGAGTTGGGCACAAAGGATGGGCTGTTTCCAGGGGTAAGTAAAGTCAGCTGCCCAGGTGCCTGATGTCAGTTTGTAGGAGGCCTTTGGCCCTCCAAGGGAAGCTTGTCTTCCAGTTTGTGGCAGCTTGCATCTGGAAGAAATCCTGTTCCGTTCGGGATTGTAGGTGGGCGAGGCCTGGTGCCCGCCAGAGGGAGTTGGGCACAAAGGATGGGCTGTTTCCAGGGGTAAGTAAAGTCAGCTGCCCAGGTGCCTGATGTCAGTTTGTAGGAGGCCTTTGGTTCTCCAAGGGAAGCTTGTCTTCCAGTTTGTGGCAGCTTGCATCTGGAAGAAATCCTGTTCCGTTCGGGATTGTAGGTGGGCGAGGCCTGGTGCTTGGCAGAGGGAGTTGGGCACAAAGGATGGGCTGTTTCCAGGGGTAAGTAAAGTCAGCTGCCCAGGTGCCTGATGCCAGTATGTAGGAGGCCTTTGGTCCTCCATGGGAAACCAGTCTTCCAGCTTGTGGCAGCTTGCATCTGGAAGAAATCCTGTTCCGTTTGGGATTGTAGGTGGCCGAGGCCAGGTGCCCGGCAGAGGGAGTTGGGCACAAAGGATGGGCTGTTTCCAGGGGTAAGTAAAGTCAGCTGCCCAGGTGCCTGATGTCAGTTTGTAGGAGGCCTTTGACCCTCCAAGGGAAGCCAGGTTTACTGCTTGTGGCAGCTTGCATCTGGAAGAAATCCTGTTCTGTTCGGGATTGTAGGTGGCCGAGGCCAGGTGCCCGGCAGAGGGAGTTGGGCACATATGATGGCTGGTTTCCAGGGGTAAGTAAGGTCAGCTGCCCAGGTGCCTGATGTCAGTTTGTAGGAGGCCTTTGGCCCTCCAAGGGATGACAGGCTTCCAGTTTGTGGCAGCTTGCATCTGGAAGAAATCCTGTTCCGTTCAGGATTGTAGGTGGCCGAGGCCTGGAGCCCGGCAGACGGAGTTGGGCACAAAGGATGGACTGTTTCCAGGGGTAAGTAAAGTCAGCAGCCCAGGTGCCTGATGTCAGTTTGTAGGAGGCCTTTGACCCTCCAAGGGAAGCTAGTCTTCCAGCTTGTGGCAGCTTGCATCTGGAAGAAATGCTGTTCCGTTCGGGATTGTAGGTGGGCGAGGCCAGGTGCCCGGCAGAGGGAGTTGGGCACAAAGGATGGGCTGTTTCCAGGGGTAAGTAAAGTCAGCTGCCCAGGTGCCTGATGTCAGTTTGTAGGAGGCCTTTGGCCCCCCAAGTGAAGCCACGTTTCCAGCTTGTGGCAGCTTGCATCTGGAAGAACTTCGGTTCCGTTCGGGATTGTAGGTGGCCGAGGCCATCTGCCCGGCAGAGGGAGTTGGGCACAAAGGATGGGCTGTTTCCAGGGGTAAGTAAAGTCAGCTGCCCAGGTGCCTGATGTCAGTTTGCAGGTGGCTATTGGTCCTCCATGGAAAGCCAGGCTTCCAGCTTGTGGCAGCTTGCATCGGGAAGTAATACTGATCTGTTCGGGATTGCAGGTGGCCGAGGCCTGGTGCCCGGCAGAGGGAGTTGGGCACAAAGGATGGCCTGTTTCCAGGGGTAAGTAAGGTCAGCTGCCCAGGTGCCTGATGTCAGTTTGTAGGAGGCCTTTGGCCCTCCAAAAGAAGCTTGTCTTCCAGTTTGTGGCAGCTTGCATCTGGAAGCAATCCTGTTCCGTTCGGGATTGTAGGTGGGCGACACCTGGTGCCCGGCAGAGGGAGTTGGGCACAAAGGATGGGCTGTTTCCAGGGGTAAGTAAAGTCAGCTGCCCAGGTGCCTGATGCCAGTTTGTAGGAGGCCTTTGGTCCTCCATGGGAAACCAGTCTTCCAGCTTGTGGCGGCTTGCATCTGAAAGAAATCCTGTTCCGTTCGGGATTGTAGGTGGGCGAGGCCTGGTGCCCGGCAGAGGGAGTTGGGCACAAAGGATGGGCTGTTTCCAGGGGTAAGTAAAGTCAGCTGCCCAGGTGCCTGATGTCAGTTTGTAGGAGGCCTTTGGCCCTCCAAGGGAAGCTTGTCTTCCAGTTTGTGGCAGCTTGCATCTGGAAGAAATCCTGTTCCGTTCGGGATTGTAGGTGGGCGAGGCCTGGTGCCCGGCAGAGGGAGTTGGGCACAAATGATGGGCTGTTTCCAGGGGTAAGTAAGGTCAGCTGCCCAGGTGCCTGATGTCAGTTTGTAGGAGGCCTTTGGCCCTCCAAAAGAAGCTTGTCTTCCAGTTTGTGGCAGCTTGCATCTGGAAGCAATCCTGTTCCGTTCGGGATTGTAGGTGGGCGACACCTGGTGCCCGGCAGAGGGAGTTGGGCACAAAGGATGGGCTGTTTCCAGGGGTAAGTAAAGTCAGCTGCCCAGGTGCCTGATGCCAGTTTGTAGGAGGCCTTTGGTCCTCCATGGGAAACCAGTCTTCCAGCTTGTGGCGGCTTGCATCTGAAAGAAATCCTGTTCCGTTCGGGATTGTAGGTGGGCGAGGCCTGGTGCCCGGCAGAGGGAGTTGGGCACAAAGGATGGGCTGTTTCCAGGGGTAAGTAAAGTCAGCTGCCCAGGTGCCTGATGTCAGTTTGTAGTAGGCCTTTGTCCCTCCAAGGGAAGCTTGTCTTCCAGTTTATGGCAGCTTGCATCTGGAAGAAATCCTGTTCCGTTCGGGATTGTAGGTGGGCGAGGCCTGGTGCCCGGCAGAGGGAGTTGGGCACAAAGGATGGGCTGTTTCCAGGGGTAAGTAAAGTCAGCTGCCCAGGTGCCTGATGTCAGTTTGTAGGAGGCCTTTGGTTCTCCAAGGGAAGCTTGTCTTCCAGTTTGTGGCAGCTTGCATCTGGAAGAAATCCTGTTCCGTTCGGGATTGTAGGTGGGCGAGGCCTGGTGCTTGGCAGAGGGAGTTGGGCACAAAGGATGGGCTGTTTCCAGGGGTAAGTTAAGTCAGCTGCCCAAATGTCTGATGTCAGTTTATAGGAGGCCTTTGGCCCTCCAAGGGAAGCTAGTCTTCCTGTTAAAGGCAGCTTGCATCTGGAAGAAATCCTGTTCCGTTCGGGATTGTAGGTGGGCGAGGCCTGGTGCCCGCCAGAGGGAGTTGGGCACAAAGGATGGGCTGTTTCCAGGGGTAAGTAAAGTCAGCTGCCCAGGTGCCTGATGTCAGTTTGTAGGAGGCCTTTGGCTCTCCATGTGAAGCCAGGTTTACTGCTTGTGGCAGCTTGCATCTGGAAGAAATCCTGTTCCGTTCGGGATTGTAGGAGGCCGAGGCCAGGTGCCCGGCAGAGGGAGTTGGGCACAAAGGATGGGCTGTTTCCAGGGGTAAGTAAAGTCAGCTGCCCAGGTGCCTGATTTCAGTTTGTAGGAGGCCTTTGGCCCTCCAAGGGATGACAGGCTTCCAGTTTGTGGCAGCTTGCATCTGGAAGAAATCCTGTTCCGTTCAGGATTGTAGGTGGCCGAGGCCTGGAGCCCGGCAGAGGGAGTTGGGCACAAAGGATGGACTGTTTCCAGGGGTAAGTAAAGTCAGCTGCCCAGGTGCCTGATGTCAGTTTGTAGGAGGCCTTTGGCCCCCCAAGTGAAGCCACGTTTCCAGCTTGTGGCAGCTTGCATCATGAAGAACTCCGGTTCCGTTCGGGATTGTAGGTGGCCGAGGCCATCTGCCCGGCAGAGGGAGTTGGGCACAAAGGATGGCCTGTTTCCAGGGGTAAGTAAAGTCAGCTGCCCAGGTGCCTGATGTCAGTTTGTAGGAGGCCTTTGGCCCTCCAAGGGAAGCTTGTCTTCCAGTTTGTGGCAGCTTGCATCTGGAAGCAATCCTGTTCCGTTCGGGATTGTAGGTGGGCGAGACCTGGTGCCCGGCAGAGGGAGTTGGGCACAAAGGATGGGCTGTTTCCAGGGGTAAGTAAAGTCAGCTGCCCAGGTGCCTGATGCCAGTATGTAGGAGGCCTTTGGTCCTCCATGGGAAACCAGTCTTCCAGCTTGTGGCAGCTTGCATCTGGAAGAAATCCTGTTCCGTTTGGGATTGTAGGTGGCCGAGGCCAGGTGCCCGGCAGAGGGATTTGGGCACAAAGGATGGGCTGTTTCCAGGGGTAAGTAAAGTCAGCTGCCCACGTGCCTGATGTCAGTTTGTAGGAGGCCTTTGGCCCTCCATGGGAAGCCAGGTTTACTGCTTGTGGCAGCTTGCATCTGGAAGAAATCCTGTTCCGTTCGGGATTGTAGGTGGCCGAGGCCAGGTGCCCGGATGAGGGAGTTGGGCACATATGATGGCTGGTTTCCAGGGGTAAGTAAAGTCAGCTGCCCAGGTGCCTGATGTCAGTTTGTAGGAGGCCTTTGGCCCTCCAAGGGATGACAGGCTTCCAGTTTGTGGCAGCTTGCATCTGGAAGAAATCCTGTTCCGTTCGGGATTGTAGGTGGCCGAGGCCTGGAGCCCGGCAGAGGGAGTTGGGCACAAAGGATGGCCTGTTTCCAGGGGTAAGTAAAGTCAGCAGCCCAGGTGCCTGATGTCAGTTTGTAGGAGGCCTTTGACCCTCCAAGGGAATCTAGTCTTCCAGCTTGTGGCAGCTTGCATCTGGAAGAAATCCTGTTCCGTTCGGGATTGTAGGTGCGCGAGGCCAGGTGCCCGGCAGAGGGAGTTGGGCACAAAGGATGGGCTGTTTCCAGGGGTAAGTAAAGTCAGCTGCCCAGGTGCCTGATGTCAGTTTGTAGGAGGCCTTTGGCCCCCCAAGTGAAGCCACGTTTCCAGCTTGTGGCAGCTTGCATCTGGAAGAACTCCGGTTCCGTTCGGGATTGTAGGTGGCCGAGGCCATCTGCCCGGCAGAGGGAGTTGGGCACAAAGGATGTCTTGTTTCCAGGGGCAAGTAAAGTCATCTGCCCAGGTGCCTGATGTCAGTTTTTAGGAGGCCTTTGGCCCTCCATGGGAAGCCAGGCTTCCTGCTTGTGGCAGCTTGCATCTGGAAGAAATCGTGTTCCGTTCGGGATTGTAGGTGGCCGGAGCTGGGTGCCCGGATGAGGGAGTTGGACCTAAAGGATGGGCTGTTTCCAGGGGTAAGTAAAGTCAGCTGCCCAGGTGCCTGATGTCAGTTTGCAGGTGGATATTGGTCCTCCATGGAAAGCCAGGCTTCCAGCTTGTGGCAGCTTGCATCGGGAAGTAATACTGATCTGTTCGGGATTGCAGGTGGCCGAGGCCAGGTGCCCGGCAGAGGGAGTTGGAAACAAAGGATGGCCTGTTTCCAGGGGTAAGTAAAGTCAGCTGCCCAGGTGCCTGATGTCAGTTTGTAGGAGGCCTTTGGCCCTCCAAGGGAAGCTTGTCTTCCAGTTTGTGGCAGCTTGCATCTGGAAGCAATCCTGTTCCGTTCGGGATTGTAGGTGGGCGAGGCCTGGTGCCCGGCAGAGGGAGTTGGGCACAAAGGATGGGCTGTTTCCAGGGGTAAGTAAAGTCAGCTGCCCAGGTGCCTGATGTCAGTTTGTAGGAGGCCTTTGGCCCTCCAAGAGAAGCTTGTCTTCCAGTTTGTGGCAGCTTGCATCTGGAAGAAATCCTGTTCCGTTCGGGATTGTAGGTGGGCGAGGCCTGGTGCTTGGCAGAGGGAGTTGGGCACAAAGGATGGGCTGTTTCCAGGGGTAAGTTAAGTCAGCTGCCCAAATGTCTGATGTCAGTTTATAGGAGGCCTTTGGCACTCCAAGGGAAGCTAGTCTTCCTGTTAAAGGCAGCTTGCATCTGGAAGAAATCCTGTTCCGTTCGGGATTGTAGGTGGGCGAGGCCTGGTGCTTGGCAGAGGGAGTTGGGCATAAAGGATGGGCTGTTTCCAGGGGTAAGTTAAGTCACCTGCCCAAATGTCTGATGTCAGTTTATAGGAGGCCTTTGGCCCTCCAAGGGAAGCTAGTTTTCCTGTTAAAGGCAGCTTGCATCTGGAAGAAATCCTGTTCCGTTCGGGATTGTAGGTGGCCGAGGCCAGGTGCCCGGCAGAGGGAGTTGGGCACAAATGATGGGCTGTTTCCAGGGGTAAGTAAAGTCAGCTGCCCAGGTGCCTGATGTCAGTTTGTAGGAGGCCTTTGGCCCTCCATGTGAAGCCAGGTTTACTGCTTGTGGCAGCTTGCATCTGGAAGAAATCCTGTTCCGTTCGGGATTGTAGGAGGCCGAGGCCAGGTTCCCAGCAGAGGGAGTTGGGCACATATGATGGCTGGTTTCCAGGGGTAAGTAAGGTCAGCTGCCCAGGTGCCTCATGTCAGTTTGTAGGAGGCCTTTGGCCCTCCAAGGGATGACAGGCTTCCAGTTTGTGGCAGCTTGCATCTGGAAGAAATCCTGTTCCGTTCAGGATTGTAGGTGGCCGAGGCCTGGAGCCCGGCAGAGGGAGTTGGGCACAAAGGATGGACTGTTTCCAGGGGTAAGTAAAGTCAGCAGCCCAGGTGCCTGATGTCAGTTTGTAGGAGGCCTTTGGCCCTCCAAGGGAAGCTAGTCTTCCAGCTTGTGGCAGCTTGCATCTGGAAGAAATCCTGTTCCGTTCGGGATTGTAGGTGGGCGAGGCCAGGTGCCCGGCAGAGGGAGTTGGGCACAAAGGATGGGCTGTTTCCAGGGGTAAGTAAAGTCAGCTGCCCAGGTGCCTGATGTCAGTTTGTAGGAGGCCTTTGGCCCTCCATGGGAAGCCAGGCTTCCTGCTTGTGGCAGCTTGCATCTGGAAGAAATCCTGTTCCGTTCAGGATTGTAGGTGGCCGAGGCCTGGTGCCCGGCAGAGGGAGTTGGGCACAAAGGATGGGCTGTTTCCAGGGGTAAGTAAAGTCAGCTGCCCAGGTGCCTGATGTCAGTTTGTAGGAGGCCTTTGGCCCTCCAAGGGAAGCTTGTCTTCCAGTTTGTGGCAGCTTGCATCTGGAAGAAATCCTGTTCCGTTCGGGATTGTAGGTGGGCGAGGCCTGGTGCCCGCCAGAGGGAGTTGGGCACAAAGGATGGGCTGTTTCCAGGGGTAAGTAAAGTCAGCTGCCCAGGTGCCTGATGTCAGTTTGTAGGAGGCCTTTGGTTCTCCAAGGGAAGCTTGTCTTCCAGTTTGTGGCAGCTTGCATCTGGAAGAAATCCTGTTCCGTTCGGGATTGTAGGTGGGCGAGGCCTGGTGCTTGGCAGAGGGAGTTGGGCACAAAGGATGGGCTGTTTCCAGGGGTAAGTAAAGTCAGCTGCCCAGGTGCCTGATGCCAGTATGTAGGAGGCCTTTGGTCCTCCATGGGAAACCAGTCTTCCAGCTTGTGGCAGCTTGCATCTGGAAGAAATCCTGTTCCGTTTGGGATTGTAGGTGGCCGAGGCCAGGTGCCCGGCAGAGGGAGTTGGGCACAAAGGATGGGCTGTTTCCAGGGGTAAGTAAAGTCAGCTGCCCAGGTGCCTGATGTCAGTTTGTAGGAGGCCTTTGACCCTCCAAGGGAAGCCAGGTTTACTGCTTGTGGCAGCTTGCATCTGGAAGAAATCCTGTTCTGTTCGGGATTGTAGGTGGCCGAGGCCAGGTGCCCGGCAGAGGGAGTTGGGCACATATGATGGCTGGTTTCCAGGGGTAAGTAAGGTCAGCTGCCCAGGTGCCTGATGTCAGTTTGTAGGAGGCCTTTGGCCCTCCAAGGGATGACAGGCTTCCAGTTTGTGGCAGCTTGCATCTGGAAGAAATCCTGTTCCGTTCAGGATTGTAGGTGGCCGAGGCCTGGAGCCCGGCAGACGGAGTTGGGCACAAAGGATGGACTGTTTCCAGGGGTAAGTAAAGTCAGCAGCCCAGGTGCCTGATGTCAGTTTGTAGGAGGCCTTTGACCCTCCAAGGGAAGCTAGTCTTCCAGCTTGTGGCAGCTTGCATCTGGAAGAAATGCTGTTCCGTTCGGGATTGTAGGTGGGCGAGGCCAGGTGCCCGGCAGAGGGAGTTGGGCACAAAGGATGGGCTGTTTCCAGGGGTAAGTAAAGTCAGCTGCCCAGGTGCCTGATGTCAGTTTGTAGGAGGCCTTTGGCCCCCCAAGTGAAGCCACGTTTCCAGCTTGTGGCAGCTTGCATCTGGAAGAACTTCGGTTCCGTTCGGGATTGTAGGTGGCCGAGGCCATCTGCCCGGCAGAGGGAGTTGGGCACAAAGGATGGGCTGTTTCCAGGGGTAAGTAAAGTCAGCTGCCCAGGTGCCTGATGTCAGTTTGCAGGTGGCTATTGGTCCTCCATGGAAAGCCAGGCTTCCAGCTTGTGGCAGCTTGCATCGGGAAGTAATACTGATCTGTTCGGGATTGCAGGTGGCCGAGGCCTGGTGCCCGGCAGAGGGAGTTGGGCACAAAGGATGGCCTGTTTCCAGGGGTAAGTAAGGTCAGCTGCCCAGGTGCCTGATGTCAGTTTGTAGGAGGCCTTTGGCCCTCCAAAAGAAGCTTGTCTTCCAGTTTGTGGCAGCTTGCATCTGGAAGCAATCCTGTTCCGTTCGGGATTGTAGGTGGGCGACACCTGGTGCCCGGCAGAGGGAGTTGGGCACAAAGGATGGGCTGTTTCCAGGGGTAAGTAAAGTCAGCTGCCCAGGTGCCTGATGCCAGTTTGTAGGAGGCCTTTGGTCCTCCATGGGAAACCAGTCTTCCAGCTTGTGGCGGCTTGCATCTGAAAGAAATCCTGTTCCGTTCGGGATTGTAGGTGGGCGAGGCCTGGTGCCCGGCAGAGGGAGTTGGGCACAAAGGATGGGCTGTTTCCAGGGGTAAGTAAAGTCAGCTGCCCAGGTGCCTGATTTCAGTTTGTAGGAGGCCTTTGGCCCTCCAAGGGATGACAGGCTTCCAGTTTGTGGCAGCTTGCATCTGGAAGAAATCCTGTTCCGTTCAGGATTGTAGGTGGCCGAGGCCTGGAGCCCGGCAGAGGGAGTTGGGCACAAAGGATGGACTGTTTCCAGGGGTAAGTAAAGTCAGCTGCCCAGGTGCCTGATGTCAGTTTGTAGGAGGCCTTTGGCCCCCCAAGTGAAGCCACGTTTCCAGCTTGTGGCAGCTTGCATCATGAAGAACTCCGGTTCCGTTCGGGATTGTAGGTGGCCGAGGCCATCTGCCCGGCAGAGGGAGTTGGGCACAAAGGATGGCCTGTTTCCAGGGGTAAGTAAAGTCAGCTGCCCAGGTGCCTGATGTCAGTTTGTAGGAGGCCTTTGGCCCTCCAAGGGAAGCTTGTCTTCCAGTTTGTGGCAGCTTGCATCTGGAAGCAATCCTGTTCCGTTCGGGATTGTAGGTGGGCGAGACCTGGTGCCCGGCAGAGGGAGTTGGGCACAAAGGATGGGCTGTTTCCAGGGGTAAGTAAAGTCAGCTGCCCAGGTGCCTGATGCCAGTATGTAGGAGGCCTTTGGTCCTCCATGGGAAACCAGTCTTCCAGCTTGTGGCAGCTTGCATCTGGAAGAAATCCTGTTCCGTTTGGGATTGTAGGTGGCCGAGGCCAGGTGCCCGGCAGAGGGATTTGGGCACAAAGGATGGGCTGTTTCCAGGGGTAAGTAAAGTCAGCTGCCCACGTGCCTGATGTCAGTTTGTAGGAGGCCTTTGGCCCTCCATGGGAAGCCAGGTTTACTGCTTGTGGCAGCTTGCATCTGGAAGAAATCCTGTTCCGTTCGGGATTGTAGGTGGCCGAGGCCAGGTGCCCGGATGAGGGAGTTGGGCACATATGATGGCTGGTTTCCAGGGGTAAGTAAAGTCAGCTGCCCAGGTGCCTGATGTCAGTTTGTAGGAGGCCTTTGGCCCTCCAAGGGATGACAGGCTTCCAGTTTGTGGCAGCTTGCATCTGGAAGAAATCCTGTTCCGTTCGGGATTGTAGGTGGCCGAGGCCTGGAGCCCGGCAGAGGGAGTTGGGCACAAAGGATGGCCTGTTTCCAGGGGTAAGTAAAGTCAGCAGCCCAGGTGCCTGATGTCAGTTTGTAGGAGGCCTTTGACCCTCCAAGGGAATCTAGTCTTCCAGCTTGTGGCAGCTTGCATCTGGAAGAAATCCTGTTCCGTTCGGGATTGTAGGTGCGCGAGGCCAGGTGCCCGGCAGAGGGAGTTGGGCACAAAGGATGGGCTGTTTCCAGGGGTAAGTAAAGTCAGCTGCCCAGGTGCCTGATGTCAGTTTGTAGGAGGCCTTTGGCCCCCCAAGTGAAGCCACGTTTCCAGCTTGTGGCAGCTTGCATCTGGAAGAACTCCGGTTCCGTTCGGGATTGTAGGTGGCCGAGGCCATCTGCCCGGCAGAGGGAGTTGGGCACAAAGGATGTCTTGTTTCCAGGGGCAAGTAAAGTCATCTGCCCAGGTGCCTGATGTCAGTTTTTAGGAGGCCTTTGGCCCTCCATGGGAAGCCAGGCTTCCTGCTTGTGGCAGCTTGCATCTGGAAGAAATCGTGTTCCGTTCGGGATTGTAGGTGGCCGGAGCTGGGTGCCCGGATGAGGGAGTTGGACCTAAAGGATGGGCTGTTTCCAGGGGTAAGTAAAGTCAGCTGCCCAGGTGCCTGATGTCAGTTTGCAGGTGGATATTGGTCCTCCATGGAAAGCCAGGCTTCCAGCTTGTGGCAGCTTGCATCGGGAAGTAATACTGATCTGTTCGGGATTGCAGGTGGCCGAGGCCAGGTGCCCGGCAGAGGGAGTTGGAAACAAAGGATGGCCTGTTTCCAGGGGTAAGTAAAGTCAGCTGCCCAGGTGCCTGATGTCAGTTTGTAGGAGGCCTTTGGCCCTCCAAGGGAAGCTTGTCTTCCAGTTTGTGGCAGCTTGCATCTGGAAGCAATCCTGTTCCGTTCGGGATTGTAGGTGGGCGAGGCCTGGTGCCCGGCAGAGGGAGTTGGGCACAAAGGATGGGCTGTTTCCAGGGGTAAGTAAAGTCAGCTGCCCAGGTGCCTGATGTCAGTTTGTAGGAGGCCTTTGGCCCTCCAAGAGAAGCTTGTCTTCCAGTTTGTGGCAGCTTGCATCTGGAAGAAATCCTGTTCCGTTCGGGATTGTAGGTGGGCGAGGCCTGGTGCTTGGCAGAGGGAGTTGGGCACAAAGGATGGGCTGTTTCCAGGGGTAAGTTAAGTCAGCTGCCCAAATGTCTGATGTCAGTTTATAGGAGGCCTTTGGCACTCCAAGGGAAGCTAGTCTTCCTGTTAAAGGCAGCTTGCATCTGGAAGAAATCCTGTTCCGTTCGGGATTGTAGGTGGGCGAGGCCTGGTGCTTGGCAGAGGGAGTTGGGCATAAAGGATGGGCTGTTTCCAGGGGTAAGTTAAGTCACCTGCCCAAATGTCTGATGTCAGTTTATAGGAGGCCTTTGGCCCTCCAAGGGAAGCTAGTTTTCCTGTTAAAGGCAGCTTGCATCTGGAAGAAATCCTGTTCCGTTCGGGATTGTAGGTGGCCGAGGCCAGGTGCCCGGCAGAGGGAGTTGGGCACAAATGATGGGCTGTTTCCAGGGGTAAGTAAAGTCAGCTGCCCAGGTGCCTGATGTCAGTTTGTAGGAGGCCTTTGGCCCTCCATGTGAAGCCAGGTTTACTGCTTGTGGCAGCTTGCATCTGGAAGAAATCCTGTTCCGTTCGGGATTGTAGGAGGCCGAGGCCAGGTTCCCAGCAGAGGGAGTTGGGCACATATGATGGCTGGTTTCCAGGGGTAAGTAAGGTCAGCTGCCCAGGTGCCTCATGTCAGTTTGTAGGAGGCCTTTGGCCCTCCAAGGGATGACAGGCTTCCAGTTTGTGGCAGCTTGCATCTGGAAGAAATCCTGTTCCGTTCAGGATTGTAGGTGGCCGAGGCCTGGAGCCCGGCAGAGGGAGTTGGGCACAAAGGATGGACTGTTTCCAGGGGTAAGTAAAGTCAGCAGCCCAGGTGCCTGATGTCAGTTTGTAGGAGGCCTTTGGCCCTCCAAGGGAAGCTAGTCTTCCAGCTTGTGGCAGCTTGCATCTGGAAGAAATCCTGTTCCGTTCGGGATTGTAGGTGGGCGAGGCCAGGTGCCCGGCAGAGGGAGTTGGGCACAAAGGATGGGCTGTTTCCAGGGGTAAGTAAAGTCAGCTGCCCAGGTGCCTGATGTCAGTTTGTAGGAGGCCTTTGGCCCTCCATGGGAAGCCAGGCTTCCTGCTTGTGGCAGCTTGCATCTGGAAGAAATCCTGTTCCGTTCAGGATTGTAGGTGGCCGAGGCCTGGTGCCCGGCAGAGGGAGTTGGGCACAAAGGATGGGCTGTTTCCAGGGGTAAGTAAAGTCAGCTGCCCAGGTGCCTGATGTCAGTTTGTAGGAGGCCTTTGGCCCTCCAAGGGAAGCTTGTCTTCCAGTTTGTGGCAGCTTGCATCTGGAAGAAATCCTGTTCCGTTCGGGATTGTAGGTGGGCGAGGCCTGGTGCCCGCCAGAGGGAGTTGGGCACAAAGGATGGGCTGTTTCCAGGGGTAAGTAAAGTCAGCTGCCCAGGTGCCTGATGTCAGTTTGTAGGAGGCCTTTGGTTCTCCAAGGGAAGCTTGTCTTCCAGTTTGTGGCAGCTTGCATCTGGAAGAAATCCTGTTCCGTTCGGGATTGTAGGTGGGCGAGGCCTGGTGCTTGGCAGAGGGAGTTGGGCACAAAGGATGGGCTGTTTCCAGGGGTAAGTAAAGTCAGCTGCCCAGGTGCCTGATGCCAGTATGTAGGAGGCCTTTGGTCCTCCATGGGAAACCAGTCTTCCAGCTTGTGGCAGCTTGCATCTGGAAGAAATCCTGTTCCGTTTGGGATTGTAGGTGGCCGAGGCCAGGTGCCCGGCAGAGGGAGTTGGGCACAAAGGATGGGCTGTTTCCAGGGGTAAGTAAAGTCAGCTGCCCAGGTGCCTGATGTCAGTTTGTAGGAGGCCTTTGACCCTCCAAGGGAAGCCAGGTTTACTGCTTGTGGCAGCTTGCATCTGGAAGAAATCCTGTTCTGTTCGGGATTGTAGGTGGCCGAGGCCAGGTGCCCGGCAGAGGGAGTTGGGCACATATGATGGCTGGTTTCCAGGGGTAAGTAAGGTCAGCTGCCCAGGTGCCTGATGTCAGTTTGTAGGAGGCCTTTGGCCCTCCAAGGGATGACAGGCTTCCAGTTTGTGGCAGCTTGCATCTGGAAGAAATCCTGTTCCGTTCAGGATTGTAGGTGGCCGAGGCCTGGAGCCCGGCAGACGGAGTTGGGCACAAAGGATGGACTGTTTCCAGGGGTAAGTAAAGTCAGCAGCCCAGGTGCCTGATGTCAGTTTGTAGGAGGCCTTTGACCCTCCAAGGGAAGCTAGTCTTCCAGCTTGTGGCAGCTTGCATCTGGAAGAAATGCTGTTCCGTTCGGGATTGTAGGTGGGCGAGGCCAGGTGCCCGGCAGAGGGAGTTGGGCACAAAGGATGGGCTGTTTCCAGGGGTAAGTAAAGTCAGCTGCCCAGGTGCCTGATGTCAGTTTGTAGGAGGCCTTTGGCCCCCCAAGTGAAGCCACGTTTCCAGCTTGTGGCAGCTTGCATCTGGAAGAACTTCGGTTCCGTTCGGGATTGTAGGTGGCCGAGGCCATCTGCCCGGCAGAGGGAGTTGGGCACAAAGGATGGGCTGTTTCCAGGGGTAAGTAAAGTCAGCTGCCCAGGTGCCTGATGTCAGTTTGCAGGTGGCTATTGGTCCTCCATGGAAAGCCAGGCTTCCAGCTTGTGGCAGCTTGCATCGGGAAGTAATACTGATCTGTTCGGGATTGCAGGTGGCCGAGGCCTGGTGCCCGGCAGAGGGAGTTGGGCACAAAGGATGGCCTGTTTCCAGGGGTAAGTAAGGTCAGCTGCCCAGGTGCCTGATGTCAGTTTGTAGGAGGCCTTTGGCCCTCCAAAAGAAGCTTGTCTTCCAGTTTGTGGCAGCTTGCATCTGGAAGCAATCCTGTTCCGTTCGGGATTGTAGGTGGGCGACACCTGGTGCCCGGCAGAGGGAGTTGGGCACAAAGGATGGGCTGTTTCCAGGGGTAAGTAAAGTCAGCTGCCCAGGTGCCTGATGCCAGTTTGTAGGAGGCCTTTGGTCCTCCATGGGAAACCAGTCTTCCAGCTTGTGGCGGCTTGCATCTGAAAGAAATCCTGTTCCGTTCGGGATTGTAGGTGGGCGAGGCCTGGTGCCCGGCAGAGGGAGTTGGGCACAAAGGATGGGCTGTTTCCAGGGGTAAGTAAAGTCAGCTGCCCAGGTGCCTGATGTCAGTTTGTAGGAGGCCTTTGGCCCTCCAAGGGAAGCTTGTCTTCCAGTTTGTGGCAGCTTGCATCTGGAAGCAATCCTGTTCCGTTCGGGATTGTAGGTGGGCGAGGCCTGGTGCCCGGCAGAGGGAGTTGGGCACAAATGATGGGCTGTTTCCAGGGGTAAGTAAGGTCAGCTGCCCAGGTGCCTGATGTCAGTTTGTAGGAGGCCTTTGGCCCTCCAAAAGAAGCTTGTCTTCCAGTTTGTGGCAGCTTGCATCTGGAAGCAATCCTGTTCCGTTCGGGATTGTAGGTGGGCGACACCTGGTGCCCGGCAGAGGGAGTTGGGCACAAAGGATGGGCTGTTTCCAGGGGTAAGTAAAGTCAGCTGCCCAGGTGCCTGATGCCAGTTTGTAGGAGGCCTTTGGTCCTCCATGGGAAACCAGTCTTCCAGCTTGTGGCGGCTTGCATCTGAAAGAAATCCTGTTCCGTTCGGGATTGTAGGTGGGCGAGGCCTGGTGCCCGGCAGAGGGAGTTGGGCACAAAGGATGGGCTGTTTCCAGGGGTAAGTAAAGTCAGCTGCCCAGGTGCCTGATGTCAGTTTGTAGGAGGCCTTTGGCCCTCCAAGGGAAGCTTGTCTTCCAGTTTGTGGCAGCTTGCATCTGGAAGCAATCCTGTTCCGTTCGGGATTGTAGGTGGGCGAGGCCTGGTGCCCGGCAGAGGGAGTTGGGCACAAATGATGGGCTGTTTCCAGGGGTAAGTAAAGTCAGCTGCCCAGGTGCCTGATGTCAGTTTGTAGGAGGCCTTTGGCCCTCCAAGAGAAGCTTGTCTTCCAGTTTGTGGCAGCTTGCATCTGGAAGAAATCCTGTTCCGTTCGGGATTGTAGGTGGGCGAGGCCTGGTGCTTGGCAGAGGGAGTTGGGCACAAAGGATGGGCTGTTTCCAGGGGTAAGTTAAGTCAGCTGCCCAAATGTCTGATGTCAGTTTATAGGCGGCCTTTGGCCCTCCAAGGGAAGCTAGTCTTCCTGTTAAAGGCAGCTTGCATCTGGAAGAAATCCTGTTCCGTTCGGGATTGTAGGTGGGCGAGGCCTGGTGCTTGGCAGAGGGAGTTGGGCATAAAGGATGGGCTGTTTCCAGGGGTAAGTTAAGTCACCTGCACAAATGTCTGATGTCAGTTTATAGGAGGCCTTTGGCCCTCCAAGGGAAGCTAGTCTTCCTGTTAACGGCAGCTTGCATCTGGAAGAAATCCTGTTCCATTCGGGATTGTAGGTGGCCGAGGCCAGGTGCCCGGCAGAGGGAGTTGGGCACAAAGGATGGGCTGTTTCCAGGGGTAAGTAAAGTCAGCTGCCCAGGTGCCTGATGTCAGTTTGTAGGAGGCCTTTGGCCCTCCATGTGAAGCCAGGTTTACTGCTTGTGGCAGCTTGCATCTGGAAGAAATCCTGTTCCGTTCGGGATTGTAGGAGGCCGAGGCCAGGTGCCCGGCAGAGGGAGTTGGGCACATATGATGGCTGGTTTCCAGGGGTAAGTAAGGTCAGCTGCCCAGGTGCCTGATGTCAGTTTGTAGGAGGCCTTTGGCCCTCCAAGGGATGACAGGCTTCCAGTTTGTGGCAGCTTGCATCTGGAAGAAATCCTGTTCCGTTCAGGATTGTAGGTGGCCGAGGCCTGGAGCCCGGCAGAGGGAGTTGGGCACAAAGGATGGACTGTTTCCAGGGGTAAGTAAAGTAGGCAGCCCAGGTGCCTGATGTCAGTTTGTAGGAGGCCTTTGGCCCTCCAAGGGAAGCTAGTCTTCCAGCTTGTGGCAGCTTGCATCTGGAAGAAATCCTGTTCCGTTCGGGATTGTAGGTGGGCGAGGCCAGGTGCCTGGCAGAGGGAGTTGGGCACAAAGGATGGGCTGTTTCCAGGGGTAAGTAAAGTCAGCTGCCCAGGTGCCTGATGTCAGTTTGTAGGAGGCCTTTGGCCCTCCAAGGGAAGCTTGTCTTCCAGTTTGTGGCAGCTTGCATCTGGAAGAAATCCTGTTCCGTTCGGGATTGTAGGTGTGCGAGGCCTGGTGCCCGGCAGAGGGAGTTGGGCACAAAGGATGGGCTGTTTCCAGGGGTAAGTAAAGTCAGCTGCCCAGGTGCCTGATGTCAGTTTGTAGTAGGCCTTTGGCCCTCCAAGAGAAGCTTGTCTTCCAGTTTGTGGCAGCTTGCATCTGGAAGAAATCCTGTTCCGTTCAGGATTGTAGGTGGGCGAGGCCTGGTGCTTGGCAGAGGGAGTTGGGCACAAAGGATGGGCTGTTTCCAGGGGTAAGTTAAGTCAGCTGCCCAAATGTCTGATGTCAGTTTATAGGAGGCCTTTGGCCCTCCAAGGGAAGCTAGTCTTCCTGTTAAAGGCAGCTTGCATCTGGAAGAAATCCTGTTCCGTTCGGGATTGTAGGTGGCCGAGGCCAGGTGCCCGGCAGAGGGAGTTGGGCACAAAGGATGGGCTGTTTCCAGGGGTAAGTATAGTCAGCTGCCCAGGTGCCTGATGTCAGTTTGTAGGAGGCCTTTGGCCCTCCATGGGAAGCCAGGTTTACTGCTTGTGGCAGCTTGCATCTGGAAGAAATCCTGTTCCGTTCGGGATTGTAGGTGGCCGAGGCCAGGTGCCCGGCAGAGGGAGTTGGGCACATATGATGGCTGGTTTCCAGGGGTAAGTAAGGTCAGCTGCCCAGGTGCCTGATGTCAGTTTGTAGGAGGCCTTTGGCCCTCCAAGGGATGACAGGCTTCCAGTTTGTGGCAGCTTGCATCTGGAAGAAATCCTGTTCCGTTCAGGATTGTAGGTGGCCGAGGCCTGGAGCCCCGCAGAGGGAGTTGGGCACAAAGGATGGGCTGTTTCCAGGGGTAAGTAAAGTCAGCTGCCCAGGTGCCTGATGTCAGTTTGTAGGAGGCCTTTGGCCCCCCAAGTGAAGCCACGTTTCCAGCTTGTGGCAGCTTGCATCTGGAAGAACTCCGGTTCCGTTCGGGATTGTAGGTGGCCGAGGCCATCTGCCCGGCAGAGGGAGTTGGGCACAAAGGATGGGCTGTTTCCAGGGGTAAGTAAAGTCAGCTGCCCAGGTGCCTGATGTCAGTTTGTAGGAGGCCTTTGGCCCTCCAAGGGAAGCTCGTCTTCCAGTTTGTGGCAGCTTGCATCTGGAAGCAATCCTGTTCCGTTCAGGATTGTAGGTGGGCGAGACCTGGTGCCAGGCAGAGGGAGTTGGGCACAAAGATGGCCTGTTTCCAGGGGTAAGTAAAGTCAGCTGCCCAGGTGCCTGATGTCAGTTTGTAGGAGGCCTTTGGCCCTCCAAGGGAAGCTTGTCTTCCAGTTTGTGGCAGCATGCATCTGGAAGAAATGCTGTTTCGTTCGGGATTGTACGTGGCCGAGGCCAGGTGCCCGGCAGAGGGAGTTGGGCACAAAGGATGTCCTGTTTAGAGGGGTAAGTAAAGTCAGCTGCCCAGGTGCCTGATGTCAGTTTTTAGGAGGCCTTTGGCCCTCCTTGGGAAGCCAGGCTTCCTGGTTGTGGCAGCTTGCATCTGGAAGAAATCCTGTTCCGTTCAGGATTGTAGGTGGCCGAGGCCTGGTGCCCGGCAGAGGGAGTTGGGCACAAAGGATGGGCTGTTTCCAGGGGTAAGTAAAGTCAGCTGCCCAGGTGCCTGATGTCAGTTTGTAGGAGGCCTTTGGCCCTCCAAGGGAAGCTTGTCTTCCAGTTTGTGGCAGCTTGCATCTGGAAGAAATCCTGTTCCGTTCGGGATTGTAGGTGGGCGAGGCCAGGTGCCCGGCAGAGGGAGTTGGGCACAAAGGATGGGCTGTTTCCAGGGGTAAGTAAAGTCAGCTGCCCAGGTGCCTGATGTCAGTTTGTAGGAGGCCTTTGGCCCCCCATGTGAAGCCACGTTTCCAGCTTGTGGCAGCTTGCATCATGAAGAACTCCCCGGTTCCGTTCGGGATTGTAGGTGGCCGAGGCCATCTGCCCGGCAGAGGGAGTTGGGCACAAAGGATGGCCTGTTTCCAGGGGTAAGTAAAGTCAGCTGCCCAGGTGCCTGATGTCAGTTTGTAGGAGGCATTTGGCCCTCCAAGGGAAGCTTGTCTTCCAGTTTGAGGCAGCTTGCATCTGGAAGCAATCCTGTTCCGTTCGGGATTGTAGGTGGGCGAAACCTGGTGCCCGGCAGAGGGAGTTGGGCACGTTCCGTTCGGGATTGTAGGTGGCCGAGGCCAGGTGCCCGGCAGAGGGAGTTGGGCACATATGATGGCTGGTTTCCAGGGGTAAGTAAGGTCAGCTGCCCAGGTGCCTGATGTCAGTTTGTAGGAGGCCTTTGGCCCCCCAAGTGAAACCACGTTTCCAGCTTGTGGCAGCTTGCATCTGGAAGAACTCCGGTTCCGTTCGGGATTGTAGGTGGCCGAGGCCATCTGCCCGGCAGAGGGAGTTGGGCACAAAGGATGTCTTGTTTCCAGGGGTAAGTAAAGTCAGCTGCCCAGGTGCCTGATGTCAGTTTGTAGGAGGCCTTTGGCCTTCCTAGTGAAGCCAGGCTTCTTGCTTGTGGCAGCTTGCATCAGGAGGAAATCGTGTTCCGTTCGGGATTGTAGGGGGCCGGAGCAGGGTGCCCGGATGAGGGAGTTGGACACAAAGGATGGGCTGTTTCCAGGGGTAAGTAAAGTCAGCTGCCCAGGTGCCTGATGTCAGTTTGCAGGTGGCTATTGGTCCTCCATGGAAAGCCAGGCTTCCAGCTTGTGGCAGCTTGCATCGGGAAGTAATACTGATCTGTTCGGGATTGCAGGTGGCCGAGGCCTGGTGCCCGGCAGAGGGAGTTGGGCACAAAGGATGGCCTGTTTCCAGGGGTAAGTAAAGTCAGCTGCCCAGGTGCCTGATGCCAGTTTGTAGGAGGCCTTTGGTCCTCCATGGGAAACCAGTCTTCCAGCTTGTGGCAGCTTGCATCTGAAAGAAATCCTGTTCCGTTCGGGACTGTAGGTGGCCGAGGCCAGGTGCCCGGCAGAGGGAGTTGGGCACAAAGGATGGCTTGTTTCCAGGGGTAAGTAAAGTCAGCTGCCCAGGTGCCTGATGTCAGTTTTGTAGGAGGCCTATGGCCCCCCAAGGGAAGCTTGTCTTCCAGTTTGTGGCAGCATGCATCTGGAAGAAATGCTGTTTCGTTCGGGATTGTGGGTGGCCGAGGCCAGGTGCCCGGCAGAGGGAGTTGGGCACAAAGAATGTCCTGTTTTAGAGGGGTAAGTAAAGTCAGCTGCCCAGGTGCCTGATGTCAGTTTGTAGGAGGCCTTTGGCCCTCCTTGGGAAGGCAGGCTTCCTGCTTGTGGCAGCTTGCATCTGGAAGAAATCCTGTTCCGTTCAGGATTGTAGGTGGCCGAGGCCTGGTGCCCGGCAGAGGGAGTTGGGCACAAAGGATGGGCTGTTTCCAGGGGTAAGTAAAGTCAGCTGCCCAGGTGCCTGATGTCAGTTTGTAGGAGGCCTTTGGCCCTCCTTGGGAAGCCAGGCTTCCAGCTTGTGGCAGCTTGCATCTGGAAGAAATCCTGTTCCGTTCAGGATTGTAGGTGGCCGAGGCCTGGTGCCCGGCAGAGAGAGTTGGGCACAAAGGATGGGCTGTTTCCAGGGGTAAGTAAAGTCAGCTGCCCAGGTGCCTGATGTCAGTTTGTAGGAGGCCTTTGGCCCCCCAAGAGAAGCTTGTCTTCCAGTTTGTGGCAGCTTGCATCTGGAAGAAATCCTGTTCCGTTCGGGATTGTAGGTGGGCGAGGCCAGGTGCCCGGCAGAGGGAGTTGGGCCACAAAGGATGGGCTGTTTCCAGGGGTAAGTTAAGTCAGCTGCCCAAATGTCTGATGTCAGTTTATAGGAGGCCTTTGGCCCTCCAAGGGAAGCTAGTCTTCCTGTTAAAGGCAGCTTGCATCTGGAAGCAATCCTGTTCCGTTCGGGATTGTAGGTGGGCGAGGCCTGGTGCTTGGCAGAGGGAGTTGGGCACAAAGGATGGGCTGTTTCCAGGGGTAAGTTAAGTCACCTGCCCAAATGTCTGATGTCAGTTTATAGGAGGCCTTTGGCCCTCCAAGGGGAAGCTAGTCTTCCTGTTAAAGGCAGCTTGCATCTGGAAGAAATCCTGTTCCGTTTGGGATTGTAGGTGGCCGAGGGCCAGGTGCCCGGCAGAGGGGAGTTGGGCACAAAGGATGGGCTGTTTCCAGGGGTAAGTAAAGTCAGCTGCCCAGGTGCCTGATGTCAGTTTGTAGGAGGCCTTTGGCCCTCCATGTGAAGCCAGGTTTGCTGCTTGTGGCAGCTTGCATCTGGAAGAAATCCTGTTCCGTTCGGGATTGTAGGAGGCCGAGGCCAGGTGCCCGGCAGAGGGGAGTTGGGGCACATATGATGGCTGGTTTCCAGGGGTAAGTAAGGTCAGCTGCCCAGGTGCCTGATGTCAGTTTGTAGGAGGCCTTTGGCCTCCAAGGGATGACAGGCTTCCAGTTTGTGGCAGCTTGCATCTGGAAGAAATCCTGTTCCGTTCAGGATTGTAGGTGGCCGAGGCCTGGAGCCCGGCAGAGGGAGTTGGGCACAAAGGATGGACTGTTTCCAGGGGTAAGTAAAGTCAGCAGCCCAGGTTGCCTGATGTCAGTTTGTAGGAGGCCTTTGGCCCTCCAAGGGAAGCTTGTCTTCCAGCTTGTGGCAGCTTGCATCTGGAAGAAATCCTGTTCCGTTCGGGATTGTAGGTGGGCGAGGCCAGGTGCCCGGCAGAGGGAGTTGGGCACAAAGGATGGGCTGTTTCCAGGGGTAAGTAAAGTCAGCTGCCCAGGTGCCTGATGTCAGTTTGTAGGAGGCCTTTGGCCCCCCAAGTGAAGCCACGTTTCCAGCTTGTGGCAGCTTGCATCATGAAGAACTCCGGTTCCGTTCGGGATTGTAGGTGGCCGAGGCCATCTGCCCGGCAGAGGGAGTTGGGCATAAAGGATGGCCTGTTTCCAGGGGTAAGTAAAGTCAGCTGCCCAGGTGCCTGATGTCAGTTTTTAGGAGGCCTTTGGCCCTCCATGGAAAGCCAGGCTTCCTGCTTGTGGCAGCTTGCATCTGGAAGAAATCCTGTTCCGTTCGGGATTGTTAGGGGGCCGGAGCTGGGTGCCCGGATGAGGGAGTTGGACACAAAGGATGGGCTGTTTCCAGGGGTAAGTAAAGTCAGCTGCCCAGGTGCCTGATGTCAGTTTGCAGGTGGCTATTGTTCCTCCATGGAAAGCCAGGCTTCCAGCTTGTGGCAGCTTGCATCGGGAAGTAATACTGATCTGTTCGGGATTGCAGGTGGGCCGAACCTCGTCAACGGGCCTGGTGCCGGCAGAGGGAGTTGGGCACAAAGGATGGCCTGTTTCCAGGGGTAAGTAAAGTCAGCTGCCCAGGGTGCCTGATGTCGAGTTTGTAGGAGGCCTTTGGCCCTCCAAGGGAAGCTTGTCTTCCAGTTTGTGGCAGCTTGCATCTGGAAGCAATCCTGTTCCGTTCGGGGATTGTAGGTGGGCGAGACCTGGTGCCCGGCAGAGGGAGTTGGGCACAAAGGATGGGCTGTTTCCAGGGGTAAGTAAAGTCAGCTGCCCAGGTGCCTGATGCCAGTTTGTAGGAGGCCTTTGGTCCCGCCATGGGAAACCAGTCTTCCAACTTGTGGCAGCTTGCATCTGGAAGAAATCCTGTTCCGTTCGGGATTGTAGGTGGGCCGAGGGGCCAGGGTGCCCGGCAGAGGGATTGGGCACAAAGGATGGCTTGTTTCCAGGGGTAAGTAAAGTCAGCTGCCCAGGTGCCTGATGTCAGTTTGTAGGAGGCCTTTTGGCCCCCCAAGGGAAGCTTGTCTTCCAGTTTGTGGCAGCATGCATCTGGAAGAAATGCTGTTTCATTCGGGATTGTAGTGTGGCCGAGGCCAGGTGCCCGGCAGAGGGAGTTGGGCACAAAGGATGTCCTGTTTAGAGAGGTAAGTAAAGTCAACTGCCCAGGTGCCTGATGTCAGTTTGTAGGAGGCCTTTGGCCCTCCATGGGAAGCCAGGCTTCCTGCTTGTGGCAGCTTGCATCTGGAAGAAATCCTGTTCCGTTCAGGATTGTAGGTGGCCGAGGCCTGGTGCCCGGCAGAGGGAGTTGGGCACAAAGGATGGGCTGTTTCCAGGGGTAAGTAAAGTCAGCTGCCCAGGTGCCTGATGTCAGTTTGTAGGAGGCCTTTGGCCCTCCAAGGGAAGCTTGTCTTCCAGTTTGTGGCAGCTTGCATCTGAAGAAATCCTGTTCCGTTCGGGATTGTAGGTGTGGCGAGGCCTGGTGCCCGGCAGAGGGAGTTGGGCACAAAGGATGGGCTGTTTCCAGGGGGTAAGTAAAGTCAGTTGCCCAGGTGCCTGATGTCAGTTTGTAAAAGGCCTTTGGCCCCCCAAGGGAAGCTTGTCTTCCAGTTTGTGGCAGCATGCATCTGGAAGAAATGCTGTTTCGTTCGGGATTGTGGGTGGCCGAGGCCAGGTGCCCGGCAGAGGGAGTTGGGGCACAAAGGATGTCCTGTTTAGAGGGGTAAGTAAAGTCAGCTGCCCAGGTGCCTGATGTCAGTTTGTAGGAGGCCTTTGGCCCTCCTTGGGGAAGCCAGGCTTCCTGCTTGTGGCAGCTTGCATCTGGAAGAAATCCTGTTCCGTTCAGGATTGTAGGTGGCCGAGGCCTGGTGCCCGGCAGAGGGAGTTGGGCACAAAGGATGGGCTGTTTCCAGGTGGTAAGTAAAGTCAGCTGCCCAGGTGCCTGATGTCAGTTTGTAGGAGGCCTTTGGGCCCTCCAAGGGAAGCTTGTCTTCCAGTTTGTGGCAGCTTGCATCTGGAAGCAATCCTGTTCCGTTCGGGATTGTAGGTTGGGCGAGGCCTGGTGCTTGGCAGAGGGAGTTGGGCACAAAGGATGGGCTGTTTCCAGGGGTAAGTTAAGTCACCTGCCCAAATGTCTGATGTCAGTTTATAGGAGGCCTTTGGCCCTCCAAGGGAAGCTAGTCTTCCTGTTAAAGGCAGCTTGCATCTGGAAGAAATCCTGTTCCGTTCGGGATTGTAGGTGGCCGAGGCCAGGTGCCCGGCAGAGGGAGTTGGGCACAAAGGATGGGCTGTTTCCAGGGGTAAGTAAAGTCAGCTGCCCAGGTGCCTGATGTCAGTTTGTAGGAGGCCTTTGGCCATCCATGTGAAGCCAGGTTTACTGCTTGAGGCAGCTTGCATCTGGAAGAAATCCTGTTCCGTTCGGGATTGTAGGAGGCCGAGGCCAGGTGCCCGGCAGAGGGAGTTGGGCACATTTGATGGCTGGTTTCCAGGGGTAAGTAAGGTCAGCTGCCCAGGTGCCTGATGTCAGTTTGTAGGAGGCCTTTGGCCCTCCAAGGGGATGACAGGCTTCCAGTTTGTGGCAGCTTGCATCTGGAAGAAATCCTGTTCCGTTCAGGATTGTAGGTGGCCGAGGCCTGGAGCCCGGCAGAGGGAGTTGGGCACAAAGGATGGACTGTTTCCAGGGGTAAGTAAAGTCAGCAGCCCAGGTGCCTGATGTCAGTTTGTAGGAGGCCTTTGGCCCTCCAAGGGAAGCTAGTCTTCCAGCTTGTGGCAGCTTGCATCTGGAAGAAATCCTGTTCCGTTCGGGATTGTAGGTGGGCAAAGCCAGGTGCCAGGCAGAGGGAGTTGGGCACAAAGGATGGGCTGTTTCCAGGGATAAGTAAAGTCAGCTGCCCAGGTGCCTGATGTCAGTTTGTAGGAGGCCTTTGGCCCCCCAAGTGAAGCCACGTTTCCAGCTTGTGGCAGCTTGCATCATGAAGAACTATGGTTCCGTTCGGGATTGTAGGTGGCCGAGGCCATCTGCCCGGCAGAGGGAGTTGGGCACAAAGGATGGCCTGTTTCCAGGGGTAAGTAAAGTCAGCTGCCCAGGTGCCTGATGTCAGTTTGTAGGAGGCCTTTGGCCCTCCAAAGGAAGCTTGTCTTCCAGTTTGTGGCAGCTTGCATCTGGAAGCAATCCTGTTCCGTTTGGGATTGTAGGTGGGCGAGACCTGGTGCCCGGCAGAGGGAGTTGGGCACAAAGGATGGGCTGTTTCCAGGGGTAAGTAAAGTCAGCTGCCCAGGTGCCTGATGCCAGTATGTAGGAGGCCTTTGGTCCTCCATGGGAAACCAGTCTTCCAGCTTGTGGCAGCTTGCATCTGGAAGAAATCCTGTTCCGTTTGGGATTGTAGGTGGCCGAGGCCAGGTGCCCGGCAGAGGGAGTTGGGCACAAAGGATGGGCTGTTTCCAGGGGTAAGTAAAGTCAGCTGCCCAGGTGCCTGATGTCAGTTTGTAGGAGGCCTTTGGCCCTCCATGGGAAGCCAGGTTTACTGCTTGTGGCAGCTTGCATCTGGAAGAAATCCTGTTCCGTTCGGGATTGTAGCTGGCCGAGGCCAGGTGCCCGGCAGTGGGAGTTGGGCACATATGATGGCTGGTTTCCAGGGGTAAGTAAGGTCAGCTGCCCAGGTGCCTGATGTCAGTTTGTAGGAGGCCTTTGGCCCTCCAAGGGATGACAGGCTTCCAGTTTGTGGCAGCTTGCATCTGGAAGAAATCCTGTTCCGTTCAGGATTGTAGGTGGCCGAGGCCTGGAGCCCGGCAGAGGGAGTTGGGCACAAAGGATGGCCTGTTTCCAGGAGTAAGTAAAGTCAGCAGCCCAGGTGCCTGATGTCAGTTTGTAGGAGGCCTTTGGCCCTCCAAGGGAAGCTAGTCTTCCAGCTTGTGGCAGCTTGCATCTGGAAGAAATCCTGTTCCGTTCGGGATTGTAGGTGGGCGAGGCCAGGTGTCCGGCAGAGGGAGTTGGGCACAAAGGATGGGCTGTTTCCAGGGGTAAGTAAAGTCAGCTGCCCAGGTGCCTGATGTCAGTTTGTAGGAGGCCTTTGGCCCCCCAAGTGAAGCCACGTTTCCAGCTTGTGGCAGCTTGCATCTGGAAGAACTCCGGTTCCGTTCGGGATTGTAGGTGGCCGAGGCCATCTGCCCGGCAGAGGGAGTTGGGCACAAAGGATGTCTTGTTTCCAGGGGTAAGTAAAGTCATCTGCCCAGGTGCCTGATGTCAGTTTTTAGGAGGCCTTTGGCCCTCCATGGAAAGCCAGGCTTCCTGCTTGTGGCAGCTTGCATCTGGAAGAAATCCTGTTCCGTTCGGGATTGTAGGGGGCCGGAGCTGGGTGCCCGGATGAGGGAGTTGGACACAAAGGATGGGCTGTTTCCAGGGGTAAGTAAAGTCAGCTGCCCAGGTGCCTGATGCCAGTTTGTAGGAGGCCTTTGGCCCCCCAAGGGAAGCTTGTCTTCCAGTTTGTGGCAGCATGCATCTGGAAGAAATGCTGTTCCGTTCGGGATTGTAGGTGGCCGAGGCCAGGTGCCCGGCAGAGGGAGTTGGGCACAAAGGATGTCCTGTTTAGAGGGGTAAGTAAAGTCAACTGCCCAGGTGCCTGATGTCAGTTTGTAGGAGGCCTTTGGCCCTCCATGGGAAGCCAGGCTTCCTGCTTGTGGCAGCTTGCATCTGGAAGAAATCCTGTTCCGTTCAGGATTGTAGGTGGCCGAGGCCTGGTGCCCGGCAGAGGGAGTTGGGCACAAAGGATGGGCTGTTTCCAGGGGTAAGTAAAGTCAGCTGCCCAGGTGCCTGATGTCAGTTTGTAGGAGGCCTTTGGCCCTCCAAGGGAAGCTTGTCTTCCAGTTTGTGGCAGCTTGCATCTGGAAGAAATCCTGTTCCGTTCGGGATTGTAGGTGGGCGAGGCCTGGTGCCCGGCAGAGGGAGTTGGGCACAAAGGATGGGCTGTTTCCAGGGGTAAGTAAAGTCAGCTGCCCAGGTGCCTGATGTCAGTTTGTAGGAGGCCTTTGGCCCTCCATGGGAAGCCAGGCTTCCTGCTTGTGGCAGCTTGCATCTGGAAGAAATCCTGTTCCGTTCAGGATTGTAAGTGGCCGAGACCTGGTGCCCGGCAGAGGGAGTTGGGCACAAAGGATGGGCTGTTTCCAGGGGTAAGTAAAGTCAGCTGCCCAGGTGCCTGATGTCAGTTTGTAGGAGGCCTTTGGCCCTCCAAGGGAAGCTTGTCTTCCAGTTTGTGGCAGCTTGCATCTGGAAGAAATCCTGTTCCGTTCGGGATTATAGGTGGGCGAGGCCTGGTGCCCGGCAGAGGGAGTTGGGCACAAATGATGGGCTGTTTCCAGGGGTAAGTAAAGTCAGCTGCCCAGGTGCCTGATGTCAGTTTGTAGGAGGCCTTTGGCCCTCCAAGAGAAGCTTGTCTTCCAGTTTGTGGCAGCTTGCATCTGGAAGAAATCCTGTTCCGTTCGGGATTGTAGGTGGGCGAGGCCTGGTGCTTGGCAGAGGGAGTTGGGAACAAAGGATGGGGTGTTTCCAGGGGTAAGTTAAGTCAGCTGCCCAAATGTCTGATGTCAGTTTATAGGAGGCCTTTGGCCCTCCAAGGGAAGCTAGTCTTCCTGTTAAAGGCAGCTTGCATCTGGAAGAAATCCTGTTCCGTTCGGGATTGTAGGTGGCCGAGGCCAGGTGCCCGGCAGAGGGAGTTGGGCACAAAGGATGGGCTGTTTCCAGGGGTAAGTAAAGTCAGCTGCCCAGGTGCCTGATGTCAGTTTGTAGGAGGCCTTTGGCCCTCCATGGGAAGCCAGGTTTACTGCTTGTGGCAGCTTGCATCTGGAAGAAATCCTGTTCCGTTCGGGATTGTTGGTGGCCGAGGCCAGGTGCCCGGCAGAGGGAGTTGGGCACATATGATGGCTGGTTTCCAGGGGTAAGTAAGGTCAGCTGCCCAGGTGCCTGATGTCAGTTTGTAGGAGGCCTTTGGCCCTCCAAGGGATGACAGGCTTCCAGTTTGTGGCAGCTTGCATCTAGAAGAAATCCTGTTCCGTTCAGGATTGTAGGTGGCCGAGGCCTGGAGCCCGGCAGAGGGAGTTGGGCACAAAGGATGGACTGTTTCCAGGGGTAAGTAAAGTCAGCAGCCCAGGTGCCTGATGTCAGTTTGTTGGAGGCCTTTGGCTCTCCAAGGGAAGCTAGTCTTCCAGCTTGTGGCAGCTTGCATCTGGAAGAAATCCTGTTCCGTTCGGGATTGTAGGTGGCCGAGGCCAGGTGCCCGGCAGAGGGAGTTGGGCACAAAGGATGGGCTGTTTCCAGGGGTAAGTAAAGTCAGCTGCCCAGGTGCCTGATGTCAGTTTGTAGGAGGCCTTTGGCCCCCCAAGTGAAGCCACGTTTCCAGCTTGTGGCAGCTTGCATCTGGAAGAACTCCGATTCCGTTCGGGATTGTAGGTGGCCGAGGCCATCTGCCCGGCAGAGGGAGTTGGGCACAAAGGATGGCCTGTTTCCAGGGGTAAGTAAAGTCAGCTGCCCAGGTGCCTGATGTCAGTTTGTAGGAGGCCTTTGGCCCTCCAAGGGAAGCTTGTCTTCCAGTTTGTGGCAGCTTGCATCTGGAAGCAATCCTGTTCCGTTCGGGATTGTAGGTGGGCGAGACCTGGTGCCCGGCAGAGGGAGTTGGGCACAAAGGATGGGCTGTTTCCAGGGGTAAGTAAAGTCAGCTGCCCAGGTGCCTGATGCCAGTATGTAGGAGGCCTTTGGTCCTCCATGGGAAACCAGTCTTCCAGCTTGTGGCAGCTTGCATCTGGAAGAAATCCTGTTCCGTTCGGGATTGTAGGTGGCCGAGGCCAGGTGCCCGGCAGAGGGAGTTGGGCACAAAGGATGGGCTGTTTCCAGGGGTAAGTAAAGTCAGCTGCCCAGGTGCCTGATGTCAGTTTGTAGGAGGCCTTTGGCCCTCCATGGGAAGCCAGGTTTACTGCTTGTGGCAGCTTGCATCTGGAAGAAATCCTGTTCCGTTCGGGATTGTAGGTGGCCGAGGCCAGGTGCCCGGCAGAGGGAGTTGGGCACATATGATGGCTGGTATCCAGGGGTAAGTAAGGTCAGCTGCCCAGGTGCCTGATGTCAGTTTGTAGGAGGCCTTTGGCCCTCCAAGGGATGACAGGCTTCCTGCTTGTGGCAGCTTGTATCTGGAAGAAATCCTGTTCCGTTCAGGATTGTAGGTGGCCGAGGCCTGGTGCCCGGCAGAGGGAGTTGGGCACAAAGGATGGGCTGTTTCCAGGGGTAAGTAAAGTCAGCTGCCCAGGTGCCTGATGTCAGTTTGTAGGAGGCCTTTGGCCCTCCAAGGGAAGCTTGTCTTCCAGTTTGTGGCAGCTTGCATCTGGAAGAAATCCTGTTCCGTTCGGGATTGTAGGTGGGCTAGGCCTGGTGCCCGGCAGAGGGAGTTGGGCACAAAGGATGGCCTGTTTCCAGGGGTAAGTAAAGTCAGCTGCCCAGGTGCCTGATGTCAGTTTGTAGGAGGCATTTGGCCCTCCAAGGGAAGCTTGTCTTCCAGTTTGTGGCAGCTTGCATCTGGAAGCAATCCTATTCCGTTCGGGATTGTAGGTGGGCGAGACCTGGTGCCCGGCAGAGGGAGTTGGGCACAAAGGATGGGCTGTTTCCAGGAGTAAGTAAAGTCAGCTGCCCAGGTGCCTGATGCCAGTTTGTAGGAGGCCTTTGGTCCTCCATGGGAAACCAGTCTTCCAGTTTGTGGCAGCTTGCATCTGGAAGCAATCCTGTTCCGTTCAGGATTGTAGGTGGCCGAGGCCAGGTGCCCGGCAGTGGGAGTTGGGCACAAAGGATGGGCTGTTTCCAGGGGTAAGTAAAGTCAGCTGCCCAGGTGCCTGATGTTAGTTTGTAGGAGGCCTTTGGCCCTCCAAGGGAAGCTTGTCTTCCAGTTTGTTGCAGCATGCATCTGGAAGAAATGCTGTTTCGTTCGGGATTGTAGGTGGCCGAGGCCAGGTGCCCGGCAGAGGGAGTTGGGCACAAAGGATGTCCTGTTTAGAGGGGTAAGTAAAGTCAGCTGCCCAGGTGCCTGATGTCAGTTTGTAGGAGGCCTTTGGCCCTCCAAGGGAAGCTTGTCTTCCAGTTTGTGGCAGCTTGCATCTGGAAGAAATCCTGTTCCGTTCGGGATTGTAGGTGGGCGTGGCCTGGTGCCCGGCAGAGGGAGTTGGGCACAAAGGATGGGCTGTTTCCAGGGGTAAGTAAAGTCAGCTGCCCAGGTGCCTGATGTCAGTTTGTAGGAGGCCTTTGGCCCTCCATGGGAAGCCAGGCTTCCTGCTTGTGGCAGCTTGCATCTGGAAGAAATCCTGTTCCGTTCAGGATTGTAGGTGGCCGAGGCCTGGTGCCCGGCAGAGTGAGTTGGGCACAAAGGATGGGCTGTTTCCAGGGGTAAGTAAAGTCAGCTGCCCAGGTGCCTGATGTCAGTTTGTAGGAGGCCTTTGTCCCTCCAAGGGAAGCTTGTCTTCCAGTTTGTGGCAGCTTGCATCTGGAAGAAATCCTGTTCCGTTCGGGATTGTAGGTGGGCGAGGCCTGGTGCCCGGCAGAGGGAGTTGGGCACAAAGGATGGGCTGTTTCCAGGGGTAAGTAGAGTCAGCTGTTCAGGTGCCTGATGTCAGTTTGTAGGAGGCCTTTGGCCCTCCAAGAGAAGCTTGTCTTCCAGTTTGTGGCAGCTTGCATCTGGAAGAAATCCTGTTCCGTTCGGGATTGTAGGTGGGCGAGGCCTGGTGCTTGGCAGAGGGAGTTGGGCACAAAGGATGGGCTGTTTCCAGGGGTAAGTAAAGTCAGCTGCCCAAATGTCTGATGTCAGTTTATAGGAGGCCTTTGGCCCTCCAAGGGAAGCTAGTCTTCCTGTTAAAGGCAGCTTGCATCGGGAAGAAATCCTGTTCCGTTCGGGATTGTAGGTGGGCGAGACCTGGTGCCCGGCAGAGGGAGTTGGGCACAAAGGATGGGCTGTTTCCAGGGGTAAGTAAAGTCAGCTGCCCAGGTGCCTGATGCCAGTATGTAGGAGGCCTTTGGTCCTCCATGGGAAACCAGTCTTCCAGCTTGTGGCAGCTTGCATCTGGAAGAAATCCTGTTCCGTTCAGGATTGTAGGTGGCCGAGGCCTGGTGCCCGGCAGAGGGAGTTGGGCACAAAGGATGGGCTGTTTCCAGGGGTAAGTAAAGTCAGCTGCCCAGGTGCCTGATGTCAGTTTGTAGGAGGCCTTTGGCCCTCCAAGGGAAGCTTTTCTTCCAGTTTGTGGCAGCTTGCATCTGGAAGAAATCCTGTTCCGTTCGGGATTGTAGGTGGGCGAGGCCTGGTGCTTGGCAGAGGGAGTTGGGCACAAAGGATGGGCTGTTTCCAGGGGTAAGTTAAGGCAGCTGCCCAAATGTCTGATGTCAGTTTATAGGAGGCCTTTGGCCCTCCAAGGGAAGCTAGTCTTCCTGTTAAAGGCAGCTTGCATCTGGAAGAAATCCTGTTTTGTTCGGGATTGTAGGTGGCCGAGGCCAGGTGCCCGGCAGAGGGAGTTGGGCACAAAGGATGGGCTGTTTCCAGGGGTAAGTAAAGTCAGCTGCCCAGGTGCCTGATGTCAGTTTGTAGGAGGCCTTTGGCCCTCCCTGGGAAGCCAGGTTTACTGCTTGTGGCAGCTTGCATCTGGAAGAAATCCTGTTCCGTTCGGGATTGTAGGTGGCCGAGGCCAGGTGCCCGGCAGAGGGAGTTGGGCACATCTGATGGCTGGTATCCAGGGGTAAGTAAGGTCAGTTGCCCAGGTGCCTGATGTCAGTTTGTAGGAGGCGTTTGGCCCTCCAAGGGATGACAGGCTTCCATTTTGTGGCAGCTTGCATCTGGAAGAAATCCTGTTCCGTTCAGGATTGTAGGTGGCCGAGGCCTGGTGCCCGGCAGAGGGAGTTGGGCACAAAGGATGGGCTGTTTCCAGGGGTAAGTAAAGTCAGCAGCCGAGGTGCCTGATGTCAGTTTGTAGGAGGCCTTTGGCTCCCCAAGTGAAGCCACGTTTCCAGCTTGTGGCAGCTTGCATCTGGAAGAACTCCGGTTCCGTTCGGGATTGTAGGTGGCCGAGGCCAGGTGCCCGGCAGAGGGAGTTGGGCACAAAGCATGTCTTGTTTCCAGGGGTAAGTAAAGTCATCTGCCCAGGTGCCTGATGTCAGTTTTTAGGAGGCCTTTGGCCCTCCATGGGAAGCCAGGCTTCCTGCTTGTGGCAGCTTGCATCTGGAAGAAATCGTGTTCCGTTCGGGATTGTAGGGGGCCGGAGCTGGGTGCCCGGATGAGGGAGTTGGGCACAAATGATGGGCTGTTTCCAGGGGTAAGTAAAGTCAGCTGCCCAGGTGCCTGATGTCAGTTTGCAGGTGGCTATTGGTCCTCCATGGAAAGCCCGGCTTCCAGCATGTGGCAGCTTGCATCGGGAAGTAATACTGATCTGTTCGGGATTGCAGGTGGCCGAGGCCTGGTGCCCGGCAGAGGGAGTTGGGCAGAAAGGATGGCCTGTTTCCAGGGGTAAGTAAAGTCAGCTGCCCAGGGGCCTGATGTCAGTTTGTAGGAGGCCTTTGGCCCTCCAAGGGAAGCCTGTCTTCAAGTTTGTGGCAGCTTGCATCTGGAAGAAATCCTGTTCCGTTCGGGAATGTAGGTGGCCGAGACCTGGTGCCCGGCAGAGGGAGTTGGGCACAAATGATGGCCTGTTTCTTTAGGAAAGTAAAGTCAGCTGCCCCGGTGCCTGATGTCAGTTTGTAGGAGGCCTTTGGCCCTCCAAGTGAAGCCACATTTCCAGCTTGTGGCAGCTTGCATCTGGAAGAACTCCTGTTCCGTTCAGGATTGTAGGTGGCCAAAGCTGTGGGCCCGGCTGAGGGAGTTGGGCACAAATGATGGGCTGTTTCCAGGGGTAAGTAAAGTCAGCTGCCCAGGTGCATGATGTCAGTTTGTAGGAGGCCTTTGACCCTCCAAGGGAAGCTTGTCTTCCAGCTTGTGGCAGCTTGCATCTGGAAGCAATCCTGTTCCGTTCGGGATTGTAGGTGGGCGAGACCTGGTGCCCGGCAGAGGGAGTTGGGCACAAAGGATGGGCTGTTTCCAGGGGTAAGTAAAGTCAGCTGCCCAGGTGCCTGATGCCAGTATGTAGGAGGCCTTTGGTCCTCCATGGGAAACCAGTCTTCCAGCTTGTGGCAGCTTCCATCTTGAAGAAATCCTGTTCCGTTCGGGATTGTAGGTGGCCGAGGCCAGGTGACCGGCAGAGGGAGTTGGGCACAAAGGATGGGCTGTTACCAGGGGTAAGTAAAGTCAGCTGCCCAGGTGCCTGATGTCAGTTTGTAGGAGGCCTTTGGCCCTCCAAGGGAAGCTTGTCTTCCAGTTTGTGGCAGCTTGCATCTGGAAGAAATCCTGTTCCGTTCGAGATTGTAGGTGGCCGAGGCCTGGTGCCCGGCAGAGGGAGTTGGGCACAAAGGATGGGCTGTTTCCAGGGGTAAGTAAAGTCAGCTGCCCAGGTGCCTGATGTCAGTTTGTAGGAGGCCTTTGGCCCTCCAAGGGAAGCTTTTCTTGAAGTTTGTGGTAGCTTGCATCTGGAAGAAATCCTGTTCCGTTCGGGATTGTAGGTGGGCGAGGCCTGGTGCTTGGCAGAGGGAGTTGGGCACAAAGGATGGGCTGTTTCCAGGGGTAAGTTAAGTCAGCTGCCCAAATGTCTGATGTCAGTTTATAGGAGGCCTTTGGCCCTCCAAGGGAAGCTAGTCTTCCTGTTAAAGGCAGCTTGCATCTGGAAGAAATCCTGTTTTGTTCGGGATTGTAGGTGGCCGAGGCCAGGTGACCGGCAGAGGGAGTTGGGCACAAAGGATGGGCTGTTTCCAGGGGTAAGTAAAGTCAGCTGCCCAGGTGCCTGATGTCAGTTTGCAGGTGGCTATTGGTCCTCCATGGAAAGCCAGGCTTCCAGCTTGTGGCAGCTTGCATCGGGAAGTAATACTGATCTGTTCCGGATTGCAGGTGGCCGAGGCCTGGTGCCCGGCAGAGGGAGTTGGGCACAAAGGATGGCCTGTTTCCAGGGGTAAGTAAAGTCAGCTGCCCAGGTGCCTGATGTCAGTTTGTAGGAGGCCTTTGGCCCTCCAAGGGAGGCTTGTCTTCCAGTTTGTGGCAGCTTGCATCTGGAAGCAATCCTGTTCCGTTCGGGATTGTAGGTGGGCGAGACCTGGTGCCCGGCAGAGGGAGTTGGGCACAAAGGATGGGCTGTTTCCAGGGGTAAGTAAAGTCAGCTGCCCAGGTGCCTGATGCCAGTTTGTAGGAGGCCTTTGGTCCTCCATGGGAAACCAGTCTTCCAGCTTGTGGCAGCTTGCATCTGGAAGAAATCCTGTTCCGTTCGGGATTGTAGGTGGCCGAGGCCAGGTGCCCGGCAGAGGGAGTTGGGCACAAAGGATGGCCTGTTTCCAGGGGTAAGTAAAGTCAGCAGCCCAGGTGCCTGATGTCAGTTTGTAGGAGGCCTTTGGCTTTCCAAGGGAAGCTAGTCTTCCAGCTTGTGGCAGCATGCATCTGGAAGAAATGCTGTTTCGTTCGGGATTGTAGGTGGCCGAGGCCAGGTGCCCGGCAGAGGGAGTTGGGCACAAAGGATGGGCTGTTTCCAGGGGTAAGTAAAGTCAGCTGCCCAGGTGCCTGATGTCAGTTTGTAGGAGGCCTTTGGCCCTCCATGGGAAGCCAGGTTTACTGCTTGTGGCAGCTTGCATCTGGAAGAAATCCTGTTCCGTTCGGGATTGTAGGTGACCGAGGCCAGGTGCCCGGCAGAGGGAGTTGGGCACATATGATGGCTGGTATCCAGGGGTAAGTAAGGTCAGCTGCCCAGGTGCCTGATGTCAGTTTGTAGGAGGCCTTTGGCCCTCCAAGGGATGACAGGCTTCCAGTTTGTGGCAGCTTGCATCTGGAAGAAATCCTGTTCCGTTCAGGATTGTAGGTGGGCGAGGCCAGGTGCCCGGCAGAGGGAGTTGGGCACAAAGGATGGGCTGTTTCCAGGGGTAAGTAAAGTCAGCTGCCCAGGTGCCTGATGTCAGTTTGTAGGAGGCCTTTGGCCCCCCAAGTGAAGCCACGTTTCCAGCTTGTGGCAGCTTGCATCTGGAAGAACTCCGGTTCCGTTCGGGATTGTAGGTGGCCGAGGCCATCTGCCCCGCAGAGGGAGTTGGGCACAAAGGATGGGCTGTTTCCAGGGGTAAGTAAAGTCAGCTGCCCAGGTGCCTGATGTCAGTTTTTAGGAGGCCTTTGGCCCTCCATGGGAAGCCAGGCTTCCTGCTTGTGGCAGCTTGCATCTGGAAGAAATCGTGTTCCGTTCGGGATTGTAGGGGGCCGGAGCTGGGTGCCCGGATGAGGGAGTTGGACACAAAGGATGGGCTGTTTCCAGGGGTAAGTAAAGTCAGCTGCCCAGGTGCCTGATGTCAGTTTGCAGGTGGCTATTGGTCCTCCATGGAAAGCCAGGCTTCCAGCTTGTGGCAGCTTGCATCGGGAAGTAATACTGATCTGTTCGGGATTGCAGGTGGCCGAGGCCTGGTGCCCGGCAGAGGGAGTTGGGCACAAAGGATGGCCTGTTTCCAGGGGTAAGTAAAGTCAGCTGCCCAGGTGCCTGATGTCAGTTTGTAGGAGGCCTTTGGCCCTCCAAGGGAAGCTTGTCTTCCAGTTTGTGGCAGCTTGCATCTGGAAGCAATCCTGTTCCGTTCGGGATTGTAGGTGGGCGAGACCTGGTGCCCGGCAGAGGGAGTTGGGCACAAAGGATGGGCTGTTTCCAGGGGTAAGTAAAGTCAGCTGCCCAGGTGCCTGATGCCAGTTTGTAGGAGGCCTTTGGTCCTCCATGGGAAACCAGTCTTCCAGCTTGTGGCAGCTTGCATCTGGAAGAAATCCTGTTCCGTTCGGGATTGTAGGTGGCCGAGGCCAGGTGCCCGGCAGAGGGAGTTGGGCACAAAGGATGGCCTGTTTCCAGGGGTAAGTAAAGTCAGCAGCCCAGGTGCCTGATGTCAGTTTGTAGGAGGCCTTTGGCTTTCCAAGGGAAGCTAGTCTTCCAGCTTGTGGCAGCATGCATCTGGAAGAAATGCTGTTTCGTTCGGGATTGTAGGTGGCAGAGGCCAGGTGCCCGGCAGAGGGAGTTGGGCACAAAGGATGGGCTGTTTCCAGGGGTAAGTAAAGTCAGCTGCCCAGGTGCCTGATGTCAGTTTGTAGGAGGCCTTTGGCCCTCCATGGGAAGCCAGGTTTACTGCTTGTGGCAGCTTGCATCTGGAAGAAATCCTGTTCCGTTCGGGATTGTAGGTGGCCGAGGCCAGGTGCCCGGCAGAGGGAGTTGGGCACATATGATGGCTGGTATCCAGGGGTAAGTAAGGTCAGCTGCCCAGGTGCCTGATGTCAGTTTGTAGGAGGCCTTTGGCCCTCCAAGGGATGAAAGGCTTCCAGTTTGTGGCAGCTTGCATCTGGAAGAAATCCTGTTCCGTTCAGGATTGTAGGTGGGCGAGGCCAGGTGCCCGGCAGAGGGAGTTGGGCACAAAGGATGGGCTGTTTCCAGGGGTAAGTAAAGTCAGCTGCCCAGGTGCCTGATGTCAGTTTTTAGGAGGCCTTTGGCCCCCCAAGTGAAGCCACGTTTCCAGCTTGTGGCAGCTTGCATCTGGAAGAACTCCGGTTCCGTTCGGGATTGTAGGTGGCCGAGGCCATCTGCCCTGCAGAGGGAGTTGGGCACAAAGGATGGGCTGTTTCCAGGGGTAAGTAAAGTCATCTGCCCAGGTGCCTGATGTCAGTTTTTAGGAGGCCTTTGGCCCTCCATGGGAAGCCAGGCTTCCTGCTTGTGGCAGCTTGCATCTGGAAGAAATCGTGTTCCGTTCGGGATTGTAGGGGGCCGGAGCTGGGTGCCCGGATGAGGGAGTTGGACACAAAGGATGGGCTGTTTCCAGGGGTAAGTAAAGTCAGCTGCCCAGGTGCCTGATGTCAGTTTGCAGGTGGCTATTGGTCCTCCATGGAAAGCCAGGCTTCCAGCTTGTGGCAGCTTGCATCGGGAAGTAATACTGATCTGTTCGGGATTGCAGGTGGCCGAGGCCTGGTGCCCGGCAGAGGGAGTTGGGCACAAAGGATGGCCTGTTTCCAGGGGTAAGTAAAGTCAGCTGCCCAGGTGCCTGATGTCAGTTTGTAGGAGGCCTTTGGCCCTCCAAGGGAAGCTTGTCTTCCAGTTTGTGGCAGCTTGCATCTGGAAGCAATCCTGTTCCGTTCGGGATTGTAGGTGGGCGAGACCTGGTGCCCGGCAGAGGGAGTTGGGCACAAAGGATGGGCTGTTTCCAGGGGTAAGTAAAGTCAGCTGCCCAGGTGCCTGATGCCAGTTTATAGGAGGCCTTTGGTCCTCCATGGGAAACCAGTCTTCCAGCTTGTGGCAGCTTGCATCTGGAAGAAATCCTGTTCCGTTCGGGATTGTAGGTGGCCGAGGCCAGGTGCCCGGCAGCGGGAGTTGGGCACAAAGGATGGCCTGTTTCCAGGGGTAAGTAAAGTCAGCAGCCCAGGTGCCTGATGTCAGTTTGTAGGAGGCCTTTGGCTTTCCAAGGGAAGCTAGTCTTCCAGCTTGTGGCAGCATGCATCTGGAAGAAATGCTGTTTCGTTCGGGATTGTAGGTGGCCGAGGCCAGGTGCCCGGAAGAGGGAGTTGGGCACAAAGGATGTCCTGTTTAGAGGGGTAAGTAAAGTCAGCTGCCCACGTGCCTGATGTCAGTTTGTAGGAGGCCTTTGGCCCTCCATGGGAAGTCAGGCTTCCTGCTTGTGGCAGCTTGCATCTGGAAGAAATCCTGTTCCGTTCAGGATTGTAGGTGGCCGAGGCCTGGTGCCCGGCAGAGGGAGTTGGGCACAAAGGATGGGCTGTTTCCAGGGGTAAGTAAAGTCAGCTGCCCTGGTGCCTGATGTCAGTTTGTAGGAGGCTTTTGGCCCTCCAAGGGAAGCCTGTCTTCCAGTTTGTGGCAGCTTGCATCGGGAAGTAATACTGATCTGTTCGGGATTGTAGGTGGCCGAGGCCTGGTGCCCGGCAGAGGGAGTTGGGCACAAAGGATGGCCTGTTTCCAGGGGTAAGTAAAGTCAGCTGCCCAGGTGCCTGATGTCAGTTTGTAGGTGGCCTTTGACCCACCAAGAGAAGCCAGGTTTCCTGCTTGTGGCAGCTTGCATCTGGAAGAAATCCTGTTACGTTCGGGATTGTAGGTGGCCGAGGCCTGGTGCCCAGCAGAGGGAGTTGGGCACAAAGGATGGCCTGTTTCCAGGGGTAAGTAAAGTCAGCTGCCCAGGTGCCTGATGTCAGTTTGTAGGAGGCATTTGGCCCTCCAAGGGAAGACAGGCTTCCAGTTTGTGGCAGCTTGCATCTGGAAGAAATCCTGTTCCGTTCGGGATTGTAGGTGGCCGAGGCCAGGTGCCCGGCAGAGGGAGTTGGGCACAAATGATGGCCTGTTTCTTTAGGAAAGTAAAGTCAGCTGCCCAGGTGCCTGATGTCAGTTTGTAGGAGGCCTTTGGCCCTCCAAGTGAAGCCACATTTCCAGCTTGTGGCAGCTTGCATCTGGAAGAACTCCTGTTCCGTTCGGGATTGTAGGTGGCCAAAGCTGTGGGCCCGGCAGAGGGAGTTGGGCACAAAGGATGTCCTGTTTCCAGGGGTAAGTAAAGTCAGCTGCCCAGGTGCCTGATGTCAGTTTGTAGGAGGCCTTTGGCCCTCCATGGGAAGCTTGTCTTCCTGTTCAAGGCAGTTTGCATCGGGAAGAAATCCTGTTTCGTTCGGGATTGTAGGTGGCCGGAGCTGGGTGCCCAGCTGAGGGAGTTGGGCACAAAGGATGGCCTGTTTCCAGGGGTAAGTAAAGTCAGCTGCCCAGGTGCCTGATGTCAGTTTGTAGGAGGCCTTTGGCCCTCCATGGGAAGCCAGGCTTCCTGCTTGTGGCAGCTTGCATCTGGAAGAAATCCTGTTCCGTTCAGGATTGTAGGTGGCCGAGGCCTGGTGCCCGGCAGAGGGAGTTGGGCACAAAGGATGGCCTGTTTCCAGGGGTAAGTAAAGTCAGCTGCCCAGGTGCCTGATGTCAGTTTGTAGGAGGCCTTTGGCCCTCCAAGGGAAGCTTGTCTTCCAGTTTGTGGCAGCTTGCATCTGGAAGAAATCCTGTTTTGTTCGGGATTGTAGGTGGGCGAGGCCTGGTGCCCGGCAGAGGGAGTTGGGCACAAAGGATGGGCTGTTTCCAGGGGTAAGTAAAGTCAGCTGCCCAGGTGCCTGATGTCAGTTTGTAGGAGGCCTTTGGCCCTCTACGGGAAGCTTGTCTTCCAGATTGTGGCAGCTTGCATCTGGAAGAAATCCTGTTCCGTTCGGGATTGTAGGTGGGCGAGGCCTGGTGCTTGGCAGAGGGAGTTGGCACAAAGGATGGGCTGTTTCCAGGGGTAAGTAAACTCAGATGCCCAGGTGCCTGATGTCAGTTTGTAGGAGGCCTTTGGCCCCCCAAGTGAAGCCGCGTTTCCAGCTTGTGGCAGCTTGCATCTGGAAGAACTCCGGTTCCGTTCGGGATTGTAGGTGGCCGAGGCCATCTGCCCGGCAGAGGGAGTTGGGCACAAAGGATGTCTTGTTTCCAGGGGTAAGTAAAGTCATCTGCCCAGGTGCCTGATGTCAGTTTTTAGGAGGCCTTTGGCCCTCCATGGGAAGCCAGGCTTCCTGCTTGTGGCAGCTTGCTTCAGGAGGAAATCGTGTTTCGTTCGGGATTGTAGGGGGCCGGAGCTGGGTGCCCGGCGGAGGGAGTTGGACACAAAGGATGGGCTTTTTCCAGGGGTAAGTAAAGTCAGCTGCCCAGGTGCCTGATGTCAGTTTGCAGGTGGCTATTGGTCCTCCATGGAAAGCCAGGCTTCCAGCTTGTGGCAGCTTGCATCGGGAAGTAATACTGATCTGTTCGGGATTGCAGGTGGCCGAGGCCAGGTGCCCGGCAGAGGGAGTTGGGCACAAAGGATGGCCTGTTTCCAGGGGTAAGTAAAGTCAGCTGCTCAGGTGCCTGATGCCAGTTTGTAGGAGGCCTTTGACCCACCAAGAGAAGCCAGTCTTCCAGCTTGTGGCAGCTTGCATCTGGAAGAAATCCTGTTACGTTCGGGATTGTAGGTGGCCGAGGCCTGGTGCCCGGCAGAGGGAGTTGGGCACAAAGGATGGGCTGTTTCCAGGGGTAAGTAAAGTCAGCTGCCCAGGTGCCTGATGTCAGTTTGTAGGAGGCCTTTGGCTCTCCAAGTGAAGCCGCGTTTCCAGCTTGTGGCAGCTTGCATCTGGAAGAACTCCGGTTCCGTTCGGGATTGTAGGTGGCCGAGGCCAGGTGCCCGGCAGAGGGAGTTGGGCACAAAGGATGTCCTTTTTCCAGGGATAAGTAAAGTCAGCTGCCCAGGTGCCTGATGTCAGTTTGTAGGAGGCCTTTGGCCCTCTAGAGGAAGCTAGTCTTCCAGCTTGTGGCAGCATGCATCTGGAAGAAATGCTTTCTCGTTCGGGATTGTAGGTGGCCGGAGCTGGGTGCCCAGCTGAGGGAGTTAGGCACAAAGGATGGCCTGTGTCCAGGGGTAAGTAAAGTCAGCTGCCCAGGTGCCTGATGTCAGTTTGTAGGAGGCCTTTGGCTCTCCAAGTGAAGCCGCGTTTCCAGCTTGTGGCAGCTTGCATCTGGAAGAAATCCTGTTCCGTTCGGGATTGTAGGTGGGCGAGGCCTGGTGCCCGGCAGAGGGAGTTGGGCACAAAGGATGGGCTGTTTCCAGGGGTAAGTAAAGTCAGCTGCCCAGGTGCCTGATGTCAGTTTGTAGGAGGCCTTTGGCCCTCCAAGGGAAGCTTGTCTTCCAGTTTGTGGCAGCTTGCATCTGGAAGAAATCCTATTCCGTTCGGGATTGTAGGTGGGCGAGGCCTGGTGCTTGGCAGAGGGAGTTGGGCACAAAGGATGGGCTGTTTCCAGGGGTAAGTTAAGTCAGCTGCCCAAATGTCTGATGTCAGTTTGCAGGTGGCTATTGGTCCTCCATGGAAAGCCAGGCTTCCAGCTTGAGGCAGCTTGCATCGGGAAGTAATACTGATCTGTTCGGGATTGCAGGTGGCGAGGCCTGGTGCCCGGCAGAGGGAGTTGGGCACAAAGGATGGCCTGTTTCCAGGGGTAAGTAAAGTCAGCTGCCCAGGTGCCTGATGTCAGTTTGTAGGAGGCCTTTGGCCCTCCAAGTGAAGCCGCGTTTCCAGCTTGTGGCAGCTTGCATCTGGAAGAACTCCGGTTCCGTTCGGGATTGTAGGTGGCCGAGGCCAGGTGCCCGGCAGAGGGAGTTGGGCACAAAGGATGTCCTTTTTCCAGAGATAAGTAAAGTCAGCTGCCCAGGTGCCTGATGTCAGTTTGTAGGAGGCCTTTAGCCCTCCAAGGGAAGCTAGTCTTCCAGCTTGTGGCAGCATGCATCTGGAAGAAATGCTGTTTCGTTCGGGATTGTAGGTGGCCGAGGCCAGGTGCCCGGCAGAGGGAGTTGGGCACAAAGGATGGGCTGTTTCCAGGGGTAAGTAAAGTCAGCTGCCCAGGTGCCTGATGTCAGTTTGTAGGAGGCCTTTGGCCCTCCAAGGGAAGCTTGTCTTCCAGTTTGTGGCAGCTTGCATCTGGAAGAAATCCTGTTCCGTTCGGGATTGTAGGTGGGCGAGGCCTGGTGCTTGGCAGAGGGAGTTGGGCACAAAGGATGGCCTGTTTTTAGGGGTAAGTTAAGTCAGCTGCCCAAATGTCTGATGTCAGTTTATAGGAGGCCTTTGGCCCTCCAAGGGAAGCTAGTCTTCCTGTTAAAGGCAGCATGCATCTGGAAGAAATCCTGTTCCGTTCGGGATTGTAGGTGGCCGAGGCCAGGTGCCCGGCAGAGGGAGTTGGGCACAAAGGATGGGCTGTTTCCAGGGGTAAGTAAAGTCAGCTGCCCAGGTGCCTGATGTCAGTTTGTAGGAGGCCTTTGGCCCTCCATGGGAAGCCAGGTTTACTGCTTGTGGCAGCTTGCATCTGGAAGAAATCCTGTTCCGTTCGGGATTGTAGGTGGCCGAGGCCAGGTGCCCGGCAGAGGGAGTTGGGCACATATGATGGCTGGTTTCCAGTGGTAAGTAAGGTCAGCTGCCCAGGTGCCTGATGTCAGTTTGTAGGAGGCCTTTGGCCCTCCAAGGGATGACAGGCTTCCACTTTGTGGCAGCTTGCATCTGGAAGAAATCCTGTTCTGTTCAGGATTGTAGGTGGCCGAGGCCTGGTGCCCGGCAGAGGGAGTTGGGCACAAAGGATGGCCTGTTTCCAGGGGTAAGTAAAGTCAGCAGCCCAGGTGCCTGATGTCAGTTTGTAGGAGGCCTTTGGCCCTCCAAGGGAAGCTAGTCTTCCAGCTTGTGGCAGCTTGCATCTGGAAGAAATCCTGTTCCGTTCAGGATTGTAGGTGGCCGAGGCCTGGTGCCCGGCAGAGGGAGTTGGGCACAAAGGATGGGCTGTTTCCAGGGGTAAGTAAAGTCAGCTGCCCAGGTGCCTGATGTCAGTTTGTAGGAGGCCTTTGGCCCTTCAAGTGAAGCCACGTTTCCAGCTTGTGGCAGCTTGCATCTGGAAGAACTCCGTTCCGTTCGGGATTGTAGGTGGCCGAGGGCATCTGCCCGGCAGAGGGAGTTGGGCACAAAGGATGTCTTGTTTCCAGGGGTAAGTAAAGTCATCTGCCCAGGTGCCTGATGTCAGTTTTTAGGAGGCCTTTGGCCCTCCATGGGAAGCCAGGCTTCCTGCTTGTGGCAGCTTGCATCTGGAAGAAATCGTGTTCCGTTCGGGATTGTAGGGGTCCGGAGCTGGGTGCCCGGATGAGGGAGTTGGACACAAAGGATGGGCTGTTTCCAGGGGTAAGTAAAGTCAGCTGCCCAGGTGCCTGATGTCAGTTTGCAGGTGGCTATTGGTCCTCCATGGAAAGCCCGGCTTCCAGCTTGTGGCAGCTTGCATCGGGAAGTAATACTGATCTGTTCGGTATTGCAGCTGGCCGAGGCCTGGTGCCCGCAGAGGGAGTTGGTCACAAAGGATGGCCTGTTTCCAGGGGTAAGTAAAGTCAGCTGCCCAGGTGCCTGATGTCAGTTTGTAGGAGGCCTTTGGCCCTCCAAGGGATGACAGGCTTCCAGTTTGTGGCAGCTTGCATCTGGAAGAAATCCTTTTCTGTTTGGGATTGTAGGTGGCCGAGGCCAGGTGCCCGGCAGAGGGAGTTGGGCACAAATGATGGCCTGTTTCTTTCGGAAAGTAAAGTCAGCTGCCCAGGTGCCTGATGTCAGTTTGTAGGAGGCCTTTGGCCCTCCAAGTGAAGCCACATTTCCAGCTTGTGGCAGCTTGCATCTGGAAGAAATCCTGTTCCGTTCAGGATTGTAGGTGGCCAAAGCTGTGGGCCCGGCAGAGGAAGTTGGGCACAAAGGATGGGCTGTTTCCAGGGGTAAGTAAAGTCAGCAGCCAGGTGCCTGATGTCAGTTTGTAGGAGGCCTTTGGCCCTCCATGGGAAGCTTGTCTTCCAGTTTGTTGCAGCTTGCATCTGGAAGCAATCCTGTTCCGTTCGGGATTGTAGGTGGCCGAGACCTGGTGCCCGGCAGAGGGTGTTGGGCACAAAGGATGGGCTGTTTCCAGGGGTAAGTAAAGTCAGCTGCCCAGGTGCCTGATGCCAGTTTGTAGGAGGCCTTTGTTCCTCCATGGGAAACCAGTCTTCCTGCTTGTGGCAGCTTGCATCTGGAAGAAATCCTGTTCCGTTCGGGATTGTAGGTGGCCGAGGCCAGGTGCCCGGCAGAGGGAGTTGGGCACAAAGGATGGGCTGTTTCCAGGGGTAAGTAAAGTCAGCTGCCCAGGTGCCTGATGTCAGTTTGTAGGAGGCCTTTGGCTCTCCAAGTGAAGCCGCGTTTCCAGCTTGTGGCAGCTTGCATCTGGAAGAACTCCGGTTCCGTTCGGGATTGTAGGTGGCCGAGGCCAGGTGCCCGGCAGAGGGAGTTGGGCACAAAGGATGTCCTTTTTCCAGGGATAAGTAAAGTCAGCTGCCCAGGTGCCTGATGTCAGTTTGTAGGAGGCCTTTGGCCCTCTAGAGGAAGCTAGTCTTCCAGCTTGTGGCAGCATGCATCTGGAAGAAATGCTTTCTCGTTCGGGATTGTAGGTGGCCGGAGCTGGGTGCCCAGCTGAGGGAGTTAGGCACAAAGGATGGCCTGTGTCCAGGGGTAAGTAAAGTCAGCTGCCCAGGTGCCTGATGTCAGTTTGTAGGAGGCCTTTGGCTCTCCAAGTGAAGCCGCGTTTCCAGCTTGTGGCAGCTTGCATCTGGAAGAAATCCTGTTCCGTTCGGGATTGTAGGTGGGCGAGGCCTGGTGCCCGGCAGAGGGAGTTGGGCACAAAGGATGGGCTGTTTCCAGGGGTAAGTAAAGTCAGCTGCCCAGGTGCCTGATGTCAGTTTGTAGGAGGCCTTTGCCCTCCAAGGGAAGCTTGTCTTCCAGTTTGTGGCAGCTTGCATCTGGAAGAAATCCTATTCCGTTCGGGATTGTAGGTGGGCGAGGCCTGGTGCTTGGCAGAGGGAGTTGGGCACAAAGGATGGGCTGTTTCCAGGGGTAAGTTAAGTCAGCTGCCCAAATGTCTGATGTCAGTTTGCAGGTGGCTATTGGTCCTCCATGGAAAGCCAGGCTTCCAGCTTGAGGCAGCTTGCATCGGGAAGTAATACTGATCTGTTCGGGATTGCAGGTGGCCGAGGCCTGGTGCCCGGCAGAGGGAGTTGGGCACAAAGGATGGCCTGTTTCCAGGGGTAAGTAAAGTCAGCTGCCCAGGTGCCTGATGTCAGTTTGTAGGAGGCCTTTGGCCCTCCAAGTGAAGCCGCGTTTCCAGCTTGTGGCAGCTTGCATCTGGAAGAACTCCGGTTCCGTTCGGGATTGTAGGTGGCCGAGGCCAGGTGCCCGGCAGAGGGAGTTGGGCACAAAGGATGTCCTTTTTCCAGAGATAAGTAAAGTCAGCTGCCCAGGTGCCTGATGTCAGTTTGTAGGAGGCCTTTAGCCCTCCAAGGGAAGCTAGTCTTCCAGCTTGTGGCAGCATGCATCTGGAAGAAATGCTGTTTCGTTCGGGATTGTAGGTGGCCGAGGCCAGGTGCCCGGCAGAGGGAGTTGGGCACAAAGGATGGGCTGTTTCCAGGGGTAAGTAAAGTCAGCTGCCCAGGTGCCTGATGTCAGTTTGTAGGAGGCCTTTGGCCCTCCAAGGGAAGCTTGTCTTCCAGTTTGTGGCAGCTTGCATCTGGAAGAAATCCTGTTCCGTTCGGGATTGTAGGTGGGCGAGGCCTGGTGCTTGGCAGAGGGAGTTGGGCACAAAGGATGGCCTGTTTTTAGGGGTAAGTTAAGTCAGCTGCCCAAATGTCTGATGTCAGTTTATAGGAGGCCTTTGGCCCTCCAAGGGAAGCTAGTCTTCCTGTTAAAGGCAGCATGCATCTGGAAGAAATCCTGTTCCGTTCGGGATTGTAGGTGGCCGAGGCCAGGTGCCCGGCAGAGGGAGTTGGGCACAAAGGATGGGCTGTTTCCAGGGGTAAGTAAAGTCAGCTGCCCAGGTGCCTGATGTCAGTTTGTAGGAGGCCTTTGGCCCTCCATGGGAAGCCAGGTTTACTGCTTGTGGCAGCTTGCATCTGGAAGAAATCCTGTTCCGTTCGGGATTGTAGGTGGCCGAGGCCAGGTGCCCGGCAGAGGGAGTTGGGCACATATGATGGCTGGTTTCCAGTGGTAAGTAAGGTCAGCTGCCCAGGTGCCTGATGTCAGTTTGTAGGAGGCCTTTGGCCCTCCAAGGGATGACAGGCTTCCACTTTGTGGCAGCTTGCATCTGGAAGAAATCCTGTTCTGTTCAGGATTGTAGGTGGCCGAGGCCTGGTGCCCGGCAGAGGGAGTTGGGCACAAAGGATGGCCTGTTTCCAGGGGTAAGTAAAGTCAGCAGCCCAGGTGCCTGATGTCAGTTTGTAGGAGGCCTTTGGCCCTCCAAGGGAAGCTAGTCTTCCAGCTTGTGGCAGCTTGCATCTGGAAGAAATCCTGTTCCGTTCAGGATTGTAGGTGGCCGAGGCCTGGTGCCCGGCAGAGGGAGTTGGGCACAAAGGATGGGCTGTTTCCAGGGGTAAGTAAAGTCAGCTGCCCAGGTGCCTGATGTCAGTTTGTAGGAGGCCTTTGGCCCTTCAAGTGAAGCCACGTTTCCAGCTTGTGGCAGCTTGCATCTGGAAGAACTCCGGTTCCGTTCGGGATTGTAGGTGGCCGAGGGCATCTGCCCGGCAGAGGGAGTTGGGCACAAAGGATGTCTTGTTTCCAGGGGTAAGTAAAGTCATCTGCCCAGGTGCCTGATGTCAGTTTTTAGGAGGCCTTTGGCCCTCCATGGGAAGCCAGGCTTCCTGCTTGTGGCAGCTTGCATCTGGAAGAAATCGTGTTCCGTTCGGGATTGTAGGGGTCCGGAGCTGGGTGCCCGGATGAGGGAGTTGGACACAAAGGATGGGCTGTTTCCAGGGGTAAGTAAAGTCAGCTGCCCAGGTGCCTGATGTCAGTTTGCAGGTGGCTATTGGTCCTCCATGGAAAGCCCGGCTTCCAGCTTGTGGCAGCTTGCATCGGGAAGTAATACTGATCTGTTCGGTATTGCAGCTGGCCGAGGCCTGGTGCCCGGCAGAGGGAGTTGGTCACAAAGGATGGCCTGTTTCCAGGGGTAAGTAAAGTCAGCTGCCCAGGTGCCTGATGTCAGTTTGTAGGAGGCCTTTGGCCCTCCAAGGGATGACAGGCTTCCAGTTTGTGGCAGCTTGCATCTGGAAGAAATCCTTTTCTGTTTGGGATTGTAGGTGGCCGAGGCCAGGTGCCCGGCAGAGGGAGTTGGGCACAAATGATGGCCTGTTTCTTTCGGAAAGTAAAGTCAGCTGCCCAGGTGCTGATGTCAGTTTGTAGGAGGCCTTTGGCCCTCCAAGTGAAGCCACATTTCCAGCTTGTGGCAGCTTGCATCTGGAAGAAATCCTGTTCCGTTCAGGATTGTAGGTGGCCAAAGCTGTGGGCCCGGCTGAGGAAGTTGGGCACAAAGGATGGGCTGTTTCCAGGGGTAAGTAAAGTCAGCTGCCCAGGTGCCCTGATGTCAGTTTGTAGGAGGCCTTTGGCCCTCCATGGGAAGCTTGTCTTCCAGTTTGTTGCAGCTTGCATCTGGAAGCAATCCTGTTCCGTTCGGGATTGTAGGTGGCCGAGACCTGGTGCCCGGCAGAGGGTGTTGGGCACAAAGGATGGGCTGTTTCCAGGGGTAAGTAAAGTCAGCTGCCCAGGTGCCTGATGCCAGTTTGTAGGAGGCCTTTGTTCCTCCATGGGAAACCAGTCTTCCTGCTTGTGGCAGCTTGCATCTGGAAGAAATCCTGTTCCGTTCGGGATTGTAGGTGGCCGAGGCCAGGTGCCCGGCAGAGGGAGTTGGGCACAAAGGATGGGCTGTTTCCAGGGGTAAGTAAAGTCAGCTGCCCAAATGTCTGATGTCAGTTTGTAGGAGGCCTTTGGCCCTCCAAGGGAAGCTAGCCTTCCTGTTAAAGGCAGCTTGCATCTGGAAGAAATCCTGTTCCGTTCGGGATTGTAGGTGGCCGAGGCCAGGTGCCGGGCTGAGGGAGTTGGGCACAAAGGATGGGCTGTTTCCAGGGGTAAGTAAAGTCAGCAGCCCAGGTGCCTGATGTCAGTTTGTAGGAGGCCTTTGGCCCTCCAAGGGAAGCTAGTCTTCCAGCTTGTGGCAGCTTGCATCTGGAAGAAATCCTGTTCCGTTCGGGATTGTAGGTGGGCGAGGCCCGGTGCCCGGCAGAGGGAGTTTGGCACAAAGGATGGGCTGTTTCCAGGGGTAAGTAAAGTCAGCTGCCCAGGTGCCTGATGTCAGTTTTTAGGAGGCCTTTGGCCCCCCAAGTGAAGCCACGTTTCCAGCTTGTGGCAGCTTGCATCTGGAAGAACTCCGGTTCCGTTCGGGATTGTAGGTGGCCGAGGCCATCTGCCCGGCAGAGGGAGTTGGGCACAAAGGATGTCTTGTTTCCAGGGGTAAGTAAAGTCATCTGCCCAGGTGCCTGATGTCAGTTTTTAGGAGGCCTTTGGCCCTCCATGGGAAGCCAGGCTTCCTGCTTGTGGCAGCTTGCATCTGGAAGAAATCGTGTTCCGTTCGGGATTGTAGGGGGCCGGAGCTAAGTGCCCGGATGAGGGAGTTGGACACAAAGGATGGGCTGTTTCCAGGGGTAAGTAAAGTCAGCTGCCCAGGTGCCTGATGTCAGTTTGCAGGTGGCTATTGGTCCTCCACGGAAAGCCCGGCTTCCAGCTTGTGGCAGCTTGCATCGGGAAGTAATACTGATCTGTTCGGGATTGCAGGTGGCCGAGGCCTGGTGCCCGGCAGAGGGAGTTGGGCACAAAGGATGGCCTGTTTCCAGGGGTAAGTAAAGTCAGCTGCCCAGGTGCCTGATGTCAGTTTGTAGGAGGCCTTTGGCCCTCCAAGGAAAGCCTGTCTTCCAATTTGTGGCAGCTTGCATCTGGAAGCAATCCTGTTCCGTTCGGGATTGTAGGTGGGCGAGACCTGGTGCCCGGCAGAGGGAGTTGGGCACAAAGGATGGCCTGTTTCTTTAGGAAAGTAAAGTCAGCTGCCCCGGTGCCTGATGTCAGTTTGTAGGAGGCCTTTGGCCCTCCAAGTGAAGCCACATTTCCAGCTTGTGGCAGCTTGCATCTGGAAGAACTCCTGTTCCGTTCAGGATTGTAGGTGGCCAAAGCTGTGGGCCCGGGTGAGGGAGTTGGGCACAAATGATGGCCTGTTTCCAGGGGTAAGTAAAGTCAGCTGCCCAGGTGCCTGATGTCAGTTTGTAGGAGGCCTTTGGCCCTCCAAGGGAAGCTTGTCTTCCTGTTCAAGGCAGTTTGCATCGGGAAGAAATCCTGTTCCGTTCGGGATTGTAGGTGGCCGGAGCTGGGTGCCCAGCTGAGGGAGTTAGGCAAAAAGGATGGGCTGTTTCCAGGGGTAAGTAAAGTCAGCTGCCCAGGTGCCTGATGTCAGTTTGTAGGAGGCCTTTGGCCCTCCAAGGGAAGCTAGTCTTCAAGCTTGTGGCAGCTTGCATCTGGAAGAAATCCTGTTCCGTTCAGGATTGTAGGTGGCCGAGGCCTGGTGCCCGGCAGAGGGAGTTGGGCACAAAGGATGGGCTGTTTCCAGGGGTAAGTAAAGTCAGCTGCCCTGGTGCCTGATGTCAGTTTGTAGGAGGCTTTTGGCCCTCCAAGGGAAGCCTGTCTTCCAGTTTGTGGCAGCTTGCATCGGGAAGTAATACTGATCTGTTCGGGACTGCAGGTGGCCGAGGCCTGGTGCCCGGCAGAGGGAGTTGGGCACAAAGGATGGCCTGTTTCCAGGGGTAAGTAAAGTCAGCTGCCCAGGTGCCTGATGTCAGTTTGTAGGTGGCCTTTGACCCACCAAGAGAAGCCAGGTTTCCTGCTTGTGGCAGCTTGCATCTGGAAGAAATCCTGTTACGTTCGGGATTGTAGGTGGCCGAGGCCTGGTGCCCAGCAGAGGGAGTTGGGCACAAAGGATGGCCTGTTTCCAGGGGTAAGTAAAGTCAGCTGCCCAGGTGCCTGATGTCAGTTTGTAGGAGGCATTTGGCCCTCCAAGGGAAGACAGGCTTCCAGTTTGTGGCAGCTTGCATCTGGAAGAAATCCTGTTCCGTTCGGGATTGTAGGTGGCCGAGGCCAGGTGCCCGGCAGAGGGAGTTGGGCACAAATGATGGCCTGTTTCTTTAGGAAAGTAAAGTCAGCTGCCCAGGTGCCTGATGTCAGTTTGTAGGAGGCCTTTGGCCCTCCAAGTGAAGCCACATTTCCAGCTTGTGGCAGCTTGCATCTGGAAGAACTCCTGTTCCGTTCGGGATTGTAGGTGGCCAAAGCTGTGGGCCCGGCAGAGGGAGTTGGGCACAAAGGATGTCCTGTTTCCAGGGGTAAGTAAAGTCAGCTGCCCAGGTGCCTGATGTCAGTTTGTAGGAGGCCTTTGGCCCTCCATGGGAAGCTTGTCTTCCTGTTCAAGGCAGTTTGCATCGGGAAGAAATCCTGTTTCGTTCGGGATTGTAGGTGGCCGGAGCTGGGTGCCCAGCTGAGGGAGTTGGGCACAAAGGATGGCCTGTTTCCAGGGGTAAGTAAAGTCAGCTGCCCAGGTGCCTGATGTCAGTTTGTAGGAGGCCTTTGGCCCTCCATGGGAAGCCAGGCTTCCTGCTTGTGGCAGCTTGCATCTGGAAGAAATCCTGTTCCGTTCAGGATTGTAGGTGGCCGAGGCCTGGTGCCCGGCAGAGGGAGTTGGGCACAAAGGATGGCCTGTTTCCAGGGGTAAGTAAAGTCAGCTGCCCAGGTGCCTGATGTCAGTTTGTAGGAGGCCTTTGGCCCTCCAAGGGAAGCTTGTCTTCCAGTTTGTGGCAGCTTGCATCTGGAAGAAATCCTGTTTTGTTCGGGATTGTAGGTGGGCGAGGCCTGGTGCCCGGCAGAGGGAGTTGGGCACAAAGGATGGGCTGTTTCCAGGGGTAAGTAAAGTCAGCTGCCCAGGTGCCTGATGTCAGTTTGTAGGAGGCCTTTGGCCCTCTACGGGAAGCTTGTCTTCCAGTTTGTGGCAGCTTGCATCTGGAAGAAATCCTGTTCCGTTCGGGATTGTAGGTGGGCGAGGCCTGGTGCTTGGCAGAGGGAGTTGGGCACAAAGGATGGGCTGTTTCCAGGGGTAAGTAAACTCAGATGCCCAGGTGCCTGATGTCAGTTTGTAGGAGGCCTTTGGCCCCCCAAGTGAAGCCGCGTTTCCAGCTTGTGGCAGCTTGCATCTGGAAGAACTCCGGTTCCGTTCGGGATTGTAGGTGGCCGAGGCCATCTGCCCGGCAGAGGGAGTTGGGCACAAAGGATGTCTTGTTTCCAGGGGTAAGTAAAGTCATCTGCCCAGGTGCCTGATGTCAGTTTTTAGGAGGCCTTTGGCCCTCCATGGGAAGCCAGGCTTCCTGCTTGTGGCAGCTTGCTTCAGGAGGAAATCGTGTTTCGTTCGGGATTGTAGGGGGCCGGAGCTGGGTGCCCGGCAGAGGGAGTTGGACACAAAGGATGGGCTTTTTCCAGGGGTAAGTAAAGTCAGCTGCCCAGGTGCCTGATGTCAGTTTGCAGGTGGCTATTGGTCCTCCATGGAAAGCCAGGCTTCCAGCTTGTGGCAGCTTGCATCGGGAAGTAATACTGATCTGTTCGGGATTGCAGGTGGCCGAGGCCTGGTGCCCGGCAGAGGGAGTTGGGCACAAAGGATGGGCTGTTTCCAGGGGTAAGTAAAGTCAGCTGCCCAGGTGCCTGATGTCAGTTTGTAGGAGGCCTTTGGCTCTCCAAGTGAAGCCGCGTTTCCAGCTTGTGGCAGCTTGCATCTGGAAGAACTCCGGTTCCGTTCGGGATTGTAGGTGGCCGAGGCCAGGTGCCCGGCAGAGGGAGTTGGGCACAAAGGATGTCCTTTTTCCAGGGATAAGTAAAGTCAGCTGCCCAGGTGCCTGATGTCAGTTTGTAGGAGGCCTTTGGCCCTCTAGAGGAAGCTAGCCTTCCAGCTTGTGGCAGCATGCATCTGGAAGAAATGCTTTCTCGTTCGGGATTGTAGGTGGCCGGAGCTGGGTGCCCAGCTGAGGGAGTTAGGCACAAAGGATGGCCTGTGTCCAGGGGTAAGTAAAGTCAGCTGCCCAGGTGCCTGATGTCAGTTTGTAGGAGGCCTTTGGCTCTCCAAGTGAAGCCGCGTTTCCAGCTTGTGGCAGCTTGCATCTGGAAGAAATCCTGTTCCGTTCGGGATTGTAGGTGGGCGAGGCCTGGTGCCCGGCAGAGGGAGTTGGGCACAAAGGATGGGCTGTTTCCAGGGGTAAGTAAAGTCAGCTGCCCAGGTGCCTGATGTCAGTTTGTAGGAGGCCTTTGGCCCTCCAAGGGAAGCTTGTCTTCCAGTTTGTGGCAGCTTGCATCTGGAAGAAATCCTATTCCGTTCGGGATTGTAGGTGGGCGAGGCCTGGTGCTTGGCAGAGGGAGTTGGGCACAAAGGATGGGCTGTTTCCAGGGGTAAGTTAAGTCAGCTGCCCAAATGTCTGATGTCAGTTTACAGGTGGCTATTGGTCCTCCATGGAAAGCCAGGCTTCCAGCTTGAGGCAGCTTGCATCGGGAAGTAATACTGATCTGTTCGGGATTGCAGGTGGCCGAGGCCTGGTGCCCGGCAGAGGGAGTTGGGCACAAAGGATGGCCTGTTTCCAGGGGTAAGTAAAGTCAGCTGCCCAGGTGCCTGATGTCAGTTTGTAGGAGGCCTTTGGCCCTCCAAGGGAAGCTTGTCTTCCAGTTTGTGGCAGCTTGCATCTGGAAGCAATCCTGTTCCGTTCGGGATTGTAGGTGGGCGAGACCTGGTGCCCGGCAGAGGAAGTTGGGCACAAAGGATGGGCTGTTTCCAGGGGTAAGTAAAGTCAGCTGCCCAGGTGCCTGATGTCAGTTTGTAGGAGGCCTTTGGCCCTCCAAGGGAAGCTTGTCTTCCAGTTTGTGGCAGCTTGCATCTGGAAGCAATCCTGTTCCGTTCGGGATTGTAGGTGGCCGAGACCTGGTGCCCGGCAGAGGGAGTTGGGCACAAAGGATGGGCTGTTTCCAGGGGTAAGTAAAGTCAGCTGCCCAGGTGCCTGATGCCAGTTTGTAGGAGGCCTTTGTTCCTCCATGGGAAACCAGTCTTCCAGCTTGTGGCAGCTTGCATCTGGAAGAAATCCTGTTCCGTTCGGGATTGTAGGTGGCCGAGGCCAGGTGCCCGGCAGAGGGAGTTGGGCACAAAGGATGGCCTGTTTCCAGGGGTAAGTAAAGTCAGCTGCCCAGGTGCCTGATGTCAGTTTGTAGGAGGCCTTTGGCCCTCCAAGTGAAGCCGCGTTTCCAGCTTGTGGCAGCTTGCATCTGGAAGAACTCCGGTTCCGTTCTGGATTGTAGGTGGCCGAGGCCAGGTGCCCGGCAGAGGGAGTTGGGCACAAAGGATGTCCTTTTTCCAGAGATAAGTAAAGTCAGCTGCCCAGGTGCCTGATGTCAGTTTGTAGGAGGCCTTTAGCCCTCCAAGGGAAGCTAGTCTTCCAGCTTGTGGCAGCATGCATCTGGAAGAAATGCTGTTTCGTTCGGGATTGTAGGTGGCCGAGGCCAGGTGCCCGGCAGAGGGAGTTGGGCACAAAGGATGGGCTGTTTCCAGGGGTAAGTAAAGTCAGCTGCCCAGGTGCCTGATGTCAGTTTGTAGGAGGCCTTTGGCCCTCCATGGGAAGCCAGGTTTACTGCTTGTGGCAGCTTGCATCTGGAAGAAATCCTGTTCCGTTCGGGATTGTAGGTGGCCGAGGCCAGGTGCCCGGCAGAGGGAGTTGGGCACATATGATGGCTGGTTTCCAGTGGTAAGTAAGGTCAGCTGCCCAGGTGCCTGATGTCAGTTTGTAGGAGGCCTTTGGCCCTCCAAGGGATGACAGGCTTCCACTTTGTGGCAGCTTGCATCTGGAAGAAATCCTGTTCTGTTCAGGATTGTAGGTGGCCGAGGCCTGGTGCCCGGCAGAGGGAGTTGGGCACAAAGGATGGCCTGTTTCCAGGGGTAAGTAAAGTCAGCAGCCCAGGTGCCTGATGTCAGTTTGTAGGAGGCCTTTGGCCCTCCAAGGGAAGCTAGTCTTCCAGCTTGTGGCAGCTTGCATCTGGAAGAAATCCTGTTCCGTTCAGGATTGTAGGTGGGCGAGGCCCAGAGCCCGGCAGAGGGAGTTTGGCACAAAGGATGGGCTGTTTCCAGGGGTAAGTAAAGTCAGCTGCCCAGGTGCCTGATGTCAGTTTGTAGGAGGCCTTTGGCCCTTCAAGTGAAGCCACGTTTCCAGCTTGTGGCAGCTTGCATCTGGAAGAACTCCGGTTCCGTTCGGGATTGTAGGTGGCCGAGGGCATCTGCCCGGCAGAGGGAGTTGGGCACAAAGGATGTCTTGTTTCCAGGGGTAAGTAAAGTCATCTGCCCAGGTGCCTGATGTCAGTTTTTAGGAGGCCTTTGGCCCTCCATGGGAAGCCAGGCTTCCTGCTTGTGGCAGCTTGCATCTGGAAGAAATCGTGTTCCGTTCGGGATTGTAGGGGTCCGGAGCTGGGTGCCCGGATGAGGGAGTTGGACACAAAGGATGGGCTGTTTCCAGGGGTAAGTAAAGTCAGCTGCCCAGGTGCCTGATGTCAGTTTGCAGGTGGCTATTGGTCCTCCATGGAAAGCCCGGCTTCCAGCTTGTGGCAGCTTGCATCGGGAAGTAATACTGATCTGTTCGGTATTGCAGGTGGCCGAGGCCTGGTGCCCGGCAGAGGGAGTTGGTCACAAAGGATGGCCTGTTTCCAGGGGTAAGTAAAGTCAGCTGCCCAGGTGCCTGATGTCAGTTTGTAGGAGGCCTTTGGCCCTCCAAGGGATGACAGGCTTCCAGTTTGTGGCAGCTTGCATCTGGAAGAAATCCTTTTCTGTTTGGGATTGTAGGTGGCCGAGGCCAGGTGCCCGGCAGAGGGAGTTGGGCACAAATGATGGCCTGTTTCTTTCGGAAAGTAAAGTCAGCTGCCCAGGTGCCTGATGTCAGTTTGTAGGAGGCCTTTGGCCCTCCAAGTGAAGCCACATTTCCAGCTTGTGGCAGCTTGCATCTGGAAGAAATCCTGTTCCGTTCAGGATTGTAGGTGGCCAAAGCTGTGGGCCCGGCTGAGGAAGTTGGGCACAAAGGATGGGCTGTTTTCAGGGGTAAGTAAAGTCAGCAGCCCAGGTGCCTGATGTCAGTTTGTAGGAGGCCTTTGGCCCTCCATGGGAAGCTTGTCTTCCAGTTTGTTGCAGCTTGCATCTGGAAGCAATCCTGTTCCGTTCGGGATTGTAGGTGGCCGAGACCTGGTGCCCGGCAGAGGGTGTTGGGCACAAAGGATGGGCTGTTTCCAGGGGTAAGTAAAGTCAGCTGCCCAGGTGCCTGATGCCAGTTTGTAGGAGGCCTTTGTTCCTCCATGGGAAACCAGTCTTCCTGCTTGTGGCAGCTTGCATCTGGAAGAAATCCTGTTCCGTTCGGGATTGTAGGTGGCCGAGGCCAGGTGCCCGGCAGAGGGAGTTGGGCACAAAGGATGGGCTGTTTCCAGGGGTAAGTAAAGTCAGCTGCCCAAATGTCTGATGTCAGTTTGTAGGAGGCCTTTGGCCCTCCAAGGGAAGCTAGTCTTCCTGTTAAAGGCAGCTTGCATCTGGAAGAAATCCTGTTCCGTTCGGGATTGTAGGTGGCCGAGGCCAGGTGCCGGGCTGAGGGAGTTGGGCACAAAGGATGGGCTGTTTCCAGGGGTAAGTAAAGTCAGCAGCCCAGGTGCCTGATGTCAGTTTGTAGGAGGCCTTTGGCCCTCCAAGGGAAGCTAGTCTTCCAGCTTGTGGCAGCTTGCATCTGGAAGAAATCCTGTTCCGTTCGGGATTGTAGGTGGGCGAGGCCCGGTGCCCGGCAGAGGGAGTTTGGCACAAAGGATGGGCTGTTTCCAGGGGTAAGTAAAGTCAGCTGCCCAGGTGCCTGATGTCAGTTTTTAGGAGGCCTTTGGCCCTCCAAGTGAAGCCACGTTTCCAGCTTGTGGCAGCTTGCATCCGGAAGAACTCCGGTTCCGTTCGGGATTGTAGGTGGCCGAGGCCATCTGCCCGGCAGAGGGAGTTGGGCACAAAGGATGTCTTGTTTCCAGGGGTAAGTAAAGTCATCTGCCCAGGTGCCTGATGTCAGTTTTTAGGAGGCCTTTGGCCCTCCATGGGAAGCCAGGCTTCCTGCTTGTGGCAGCTTGCATCTGGAAGAAATCGTGTTCCGTTCGGGATTGTAGGGGGCCGGAGCTAAGTGCCCGGATGAGGGAGTTGGACACAAAGGATGGGCTGTTTCCAGGGGTAAGTAAAGTCAGCTGCCCAGGTGCCTGATGTCAGTTTGCAGGTGGCTATTGGTCCTCCACGGAAAGCCCGGCTTCCAGCTTGTGGCAGCTTGCATCGGGAAGTAATACTGATCTGTTCGGGATTGCAGGTGGCCGAGGCCTGGTGCCCGGCAGAGGGAGTTGGGCACAAAGGATGGCCTGTTTCCAGGGGTAAGTAAAGTCAGCTGCCCAGGTGCCTGATGTCAGTTTGTAGGAGGCCTTTGGCCCTCCAAGGAAAGCCTGTCTTCCAATTTGTGGCAGCTTGCATCTGGAAGAAATCCTGTTCCGTTCGGGATTGTAGGTGGCCGAGGCCAGGTGCCCGGCAGAGGGAGTTGGGCACAAAGGATGGCCTGTTTCTTTAGGAAAGTAAAGTCAGCTGCCCCGGTGCCTGATGTCAGTTTGTAGGAGGCCTTTGGCCCTCCAAGTGAAGCCACATTTCCAGCTTGTGGCAGCTTGCATCTGGAAGAACTCCTGTTCCGTTCAGGATTGTAGGTGGCCAAAGCTGTGGGCCCGGCTGAGGGAGTTGGGCACAAATGATGGCCTGTTTCCAGGGGTAAGTAAAGTCAGCTGCCCAGGTGCCTGATGTCAGTTTGTAGGAGGCCTTTGGCCCTCCAAGGGAAGCTTGTCTTCCTGTTCAAGGCAGTTTGCATCGGGAAGAAATCCTGTTCCGTTCGGGATTGTAGGTGGCCGGAGCTGGGTGCCCAGCTGAGGGAGTTAGGCAAAAAGGATGGGCTGTTTCCAGGGGTAAGTAAAGTCAGCTGCCCAGGTGCCTGATGTCAGTTTGTAGGAGGCCAATGGCCCTCCAAGAGAAGCCACGTTTCAGCTTGTGGCAGCTTGCATCTGGAAGAACTCCGGTTCCGTTCGGGATTGTAGGTGGCCGGAGCTTGGTGCCCAGCTGAGGGAGTTAGGCACAAAGAATGGCCTGTTTCCAGGGGTAAGTAAAGTCAGCTGCCCAGGTGCCTGATGTCAGTTTGTACGAGGCATTTGGCCCTCCAAAAGAAGACAGGCTTCCAGTTTGTGGCAGCTTGCATCTGGAAGAAATCCTGTTCCGTTCGGGATTGTAGGTGGCCGAGGCCAGGTGCCCGGCAGAGGGAGTTGGGCACAAATGATGGCCTGTTTCTGTAGGAAAGTAAAGTCAGCTGCCCAGGTGCCTGATGTCAGTTTGTAGGAGGCCGTTGGCCCTCCAAGTGAAGCCACATTTCCAGCTTGTGGCAGCTTGCATCTGGAAGAACTCCTGTTTTGTTCGGGATTGTAGGTGGCCAAAGCTGTGGGCCCGGCAGAGGGAGTTGGGCACAAAGGATGTCCTGTTTCCAGGGGTAAGTAAAGTCAGCTGCCCAGGTGCCTGATGTCAGTTTGTAGGAGGCCTTTGGTCCTCCATGGGAAGCTTGTCTTCCTGTTCAAGGCAGTTTGCATCGGGAAGAAATCCTATTTCGTTCGGGATTGTAGGTGGCCGGAGCTGGGTGCCCAGCTGAGGGAGTTGGGCACAAAGGATGGCCTGTTTCCAGGGGTAAGTAAAGTCAGCTGCCCAGGTGCCTGATGTCAGTTTGTAGGAGGCCTTTGGCCCTCCATGGGAAGCCAGGCTTCCTGCTTGTGGCAGCTTGCATCTGGAAGAAATCCTGTTCCGTTCAGGATTGTAGGTGGCCGAGGCCTGGTGCCCGGCAGAGGGAGTTGGGCACAAAGGATGGCCTGTTTCCAGGGGTAAGTAAAGTCAGCTGCCCAGGTGCCTGATGTCAGTTTGTAGGAGGCCTTTGGCCCTCCAAGGGAAGCTTGTCTTCCAGTTTGTGGCAGCTTGCATCTGGAAGAAATCCTGTTCCGTTCGGGATTGTAGGTGGGCGAGGCCTGGTGCCCGGCAGAGGGAGTTGGGCACAAAGGATGGGCTGTTTCCAGGGGAAAGTAAAGTCAGCTGCCCAGGTGCCTGATGTCAGTTTGTAGGAGGCCTTTGGCCCTCCAAGGGAAGCTTGTCTTCCAGTTTGTGGCAGCTTGCATCTGGAAGAAATCCTGTTCCGTTCGGGATTGTAGGTGGGCGAGGCCTGGTGCTTGGCAGAGGGAGTTGGGCACAAAGGATGGGCTGTTTCCAGGGGTAAGTTAAGTCAGCTGCCCATATTTCTGATGTCAGTTTATAGGAGGCCTTTGGCCCTCCAAGGGAAGCTAGTCTTCCTGTTAAAGGCAGCTTGCATCTGGAAGAAATCCTGTTCCGTTCGGGATTGTAGGTGGCCGAGGCCAGGTGCCCGGCAGAGGGAGTTGGGCACATATGATGGCTGGTTTCCAGGGGTAAGTAAGGTCAGCTGCCCAGGTGCCTGATGTCAGTTTGTAGGAGGCCTTTGGCCCTCCAAGTGATGACATGCTTCCAGTTTGTGGCAGCTTGCATCTGGAAGAAATCCTGTTCCGTTCAGGATTGTAGGTGGCCGAGGCCTGGTGCCCGGCAGAGGGAGTTGGGCACAAAGGATGGCCTGTTTCCAGGGGTAAGTAAAGTCAGCAGCCCAGGTGCCTGATGTCAGTTTGTAGGAGGCCTTTCGCCCTCCAAGGGAAGCTAGTCTTCCAGCTTGTGGCAGCTTCCATCTGGAAGAAATCCTGTTCCGTTCGGGATTGTAGGTGGCCGAGGCCAGGTGCCCGGCAGAGGGAGTTGGGCACAAAGGATGGGCTGTTTCCAGGGGTAAGTAAAGTCAGATGCCCAGGTGCCTGATGTCAGTTTGTAGGAGGCCTTTGGCCCCCAAAGTGAAGCCACGTTTCCAGCTTGTGGCAGCTTGCATCTGGAAGAACTCCGGTTCCGTTCGGGATTGTAGGTGGCCGAGGCCATCTGCCCGGCAGAGGGAGTTGGGCACAAAGGATGTCTTGTTTCCAGGGGTAAGTAAAGTCATCTGCCCAGGTGCTTGATGTCAGTTTTTAGGAGGCCTTTGGCCCTCCATGGGAAGCCAGGCTTCCTGCTTGTGGCAGCTTGCATCAGGAGGAAATCGTGTTCCGTTCGGGATTGTAGGGGGCCGGAGCTGGGTGCCCGGATGAGGGAGTTGGACACAAAGGATGGGCTGTTTCCAGGGGTAAGTAAAGTCAGCTGCCCAGGTGCCTGATGTCAGTTTGCAGGTGGCTATTGGTCCTCCATGGAAAGCCAGGCTTCCAGCTTGTGGCAGCTTGCATCGGGAAGTAATACTGATCTCTTCGGGATTGCAGGTGGCCGAGGCCTGGTGCCCGGCAGAGGGAGTTGGGCACAAAGGATGGGCTGTTTCCAGGGGTAAGTAAAGTCAGCTGCCCAGGTGCCTGATGTCAGTTTGTAGGAGGCCTTTGGCCCTCCAAGGGAAGCTTGTCTTCCAGTTTGTGGCAGCTTGCATCTGGAAGCAATCCTGTTCCGTTCGGGATTGTAGGTGGGCGAGACCTGGTGCCCAGCAGAGGGAGTTGGGCACAAAGGATGGGCTGTTTCCAGGGGTAAGTAAAGTCAGCTGCCCAGGTGCCTGATGCCAGTTTGTAGGAGGCCTTTGGTCCTCCATGGGAAACCAGTCTTCCAGATTGTGGCAGCTTGCATCTGGAAGAAATCCTGTTCCGTTCGGGATTGTAGGTGGCCGAGGCCAGGTGCCCGGCAGAGGGAGTTGGGCACAAAGGATGGCCTGTTTCCAGGGGTAAGTAAAGTCAGCTGCCCAGGTGCCTGATATCAGTTTGTAGGAGGCCTTTGGCCCTCCAAGTGAAGCCGCGTTTCCAGCTTGTGGCAGCTTGCATCTGGAAGAACTCCGGTTCCGTTCGGGATTGTAGGTGGCCGAGGCCAGGTGCCCGGCAGAGGGAGTTGGGCACAAAGGATGTCCTTTTTCCAGGGATAAGTAAAGTCAGCTGCCCAGGTGCCTGATATCAGTTTGTAGGAGGCCTTTGGCCCTCTAGAGAAAGCTAGTCTTCTAGCTTGTGGCAGCATGCATCTGGAAGAAATGCTGTTTCGTTCGGGATTGTAGGTGGCCGGAGCTGGGTGCCCAGCTGAGGGAGTTAGGCACAAAGGATGGGCTGTTTCCAGGGGTAAGTAAAGTCAGCTGCCCAGGTGCCTGATGTCAGTTTGTAGGAGGCCTTTGGCCCTCTATGGGAAGCCAGGCTTCCTGCTTGTGGCAGCTTGCATCTGGAAGAAATCCTGTTCCGTTCAGGATTGTAGGTGGCCAAGGCCTGGTGCCCGGCAGCGGGAGTTGGGCACAAAGGATGGGCTGTTTCCAGGGGTAAGTAAAGTCAGCTGCCATGGTGCCTGATGTCAGTTTGTAGGAGGCCTTTGGCCCTCCAAGGGAAGTTTGTCTTCCAGTTTGTGGCAGCTTGCATGTGGAAGAAATCCTGTTCCGTTCGGGATTGTAGGTGGGCGAGGCCTGGTGCCCGGCAGAGGGAGTTGGGCACAAAGGATGGGCTGTTTCCAGGGGTAAGTAAAGTCAGCTGCCCAGGTGCCTGATGTCAGTTTGTAGGAGGCCTTTGGCCCTCCAAGGGAAGCTTGTCTTCCAGTTTGTGGCAGCTTGCATCTGGAAGAAATCCTGTTCCGTTCGGGATTGTAGGTGGGCGAGGCCTGGTGCTTGGCAGAGGCAGTTGGGCACAAAGGATGGGCTGTTTCCAGGGGTAAGTTAAGTCAGCTGCCCAAATGTCTGATGTCAGTTTGTAGGAGGCCTTTGGCCCTCCAAGGGAAGCTAGTCTTCCTGTTAAAGGCAGCTTGCATCTGGAAGAAATCCTGTTCCGTTCGGGATTGTAGGTGGCCGAGGCCAGGTGCCCGGCAGAGGGAGTTAGGCACAAAGGATGGGCTGTTTCCAGGGGTAAGTAAAGTCAGCTGCCCAGGTGCCTGATGTCAGTTTGTAGGAGGCCTTTGGCCCTCCAAGGGAAGCTAGTCTTCCAGCTTGTGGCAGCTTGCATCTGGAAGAAATCCTGTTCCGTTCGGGATTGTAGGTGGGCGAGGCCCGGTGCCCGGCAGAGGGAGTTTGGCACAAAGGATGGGCTGTTTCCAGGGGTAAGTAAAGTCAGCTGCCCAGGTGCCTGATGTCAGTTTGTAGGAGGCCTTTGGCCCTCCATGGGAAGCCAGGCTTCCTGCTTGTGGCAGCTTGCATCTGGAAGAAATCCTGTTCCGTTCAGGATTGTAGGTGGCCGAGGCCTGGTGCCCGGCAGAGGGAGTTGGGCACAAAGGATGGCCTGTTTCCAGGGGTAAGTAAAGTCAGCTGCCCAGGTGCCTGATGTCAGTTTGTAGGAGGCCTTTGGCCCTCCAAGGGAAGCTTGTCTTCCAGTTTGTGGCAGCTTGCATCTGGAAGAAATCCTGTTCCGTTCGGGATTGTAGGTGGGCGAGGCCTGGTGCCCGGCAGAGGGAGTTGGGCACAAAGGATGGGCTGTTTCCAGGGGAAAGTAAAGTCAGCTGCCCAGGTGCCTGATGTCAGTTTGTAGGAGGCCTTTGGCCCTCCAAGGGAAGCTTGTCTTCCAGTTTGTGGCAGCTTGCATCTGGAAGAAATCCTGTTCCGTTCGGGATTGTAGGTGGGCGAGGCCTGGTGCTTGGCAGAGGGAGTTGGGCACAAAGGATGGGCTGTTTCCAGGGGTAAGTTAAGTCAGCTGCCCATATGTCTGATGTCAGTTTATAGGAGGCCTTTGGCCCTCCAAGGGAAGCTAGTCTTCCTGTTAAAGGCAGCTTGCATCTGGAAGAAATCCTGTTCCGTTCGGGATTGTAGGTGGCCGAGGCCAGGTGCCCGGCAGAGGGAGTTGGGCACATATGATGGCTGGTTTCCAGGGGTAAGTAAGGTCAGCTGCCCAGGTGCCTGATGTCAGTTTGTAGGAGGCCTTTGGCCCTCCAAGTGATGACATGCTTCCAGTTTGTGGCAGCTTGCATCTGGAAGAAATCCTGTTCCGTTCAGGATTGTAGGTGGCCGAGGCCTGGTGCCCGGCAGAGGGAGTTGGGCACAAAGGATGGCCTGTTTCCAGGGGTAAGTAAAGTCAGCAGCCCAGGTGCCTGATGTCAGTTTGTAGGAGGCCTTTCGCCCTCCAAGGGAAGCTAGTCGTCCAGCTTGTGGCAGCTTCCATCTGGAAGAAATCCTGTTCCGTTCGGGATTGTAGGTGGCCGAGGCCAGGTGCCCGGCAGAGGGAGTTGGGCACACAGGATGGGCTGTTTCCAGGGGTAAGTAAAGTCAGATGCCCAGGTGCCTGATGTCAGTTTGTAGGAGGCCTTTGGCCCCCAAAGTGAAGCCACGTTTCCAGCTTGTGGCAGCTTGCATCTGGAAGAACTCCGGTTCCGTTCGGGATTGTAGGTGGCCGAGGCCATCTGCCCGGCAGAGGGAGTTGGGCACAAAGGATGTCTTGTTTCCAGGGGTAAGTAAAGTCATCTGCCCAGGTGCTTGATGTCAGTTTTTAGGAGGCCTTTGGCCCTCCATCGGAAGCCAGGCTTCCTGCTTGTGGCAGCTTGCATCAGGAGGAAATCGTGTTCCGTTCGGGATTGTAGGGGGCCGGAGCTGGGTGCCCGGATGAGGGAGTTGAACACAAAGGATGGGCTGTTTCCAGGGGTAAGTAAAGTCAGCTGCCCAGGTGCCTGATGTCAGTTTGCAGGTGGCTATTGGTCCTCCATGGAAAGCCAGGCTTCCAGCTTGTGGCAGCTTGCATCGGGAAGTAATACTGATCTCTTCGGGATTGCAGGTGGCCGAGGCCTGGTGCCCGGCAGAGGGAGTTGGGCACAAAGGATGGGCTGTTTCCAGGGGTAAGTAAAGTCAGCTGCCCAGGTGCCTGATGTCAGTTTGTAGGAGGCCTTTGGCCCTCCAAGGGAAGCTTGTCTTCCAGTTTGTGGCAGCTTGCATCTGGAAGCAATCCTGTTCCGTTCGGGATTGTAGGTGGGCGAGACCTGGTGCCCAGCAGAGGGAGTTGGGCACAAAGGATGGGCTGTTTCCAGGGGTAAGTAAAGTCAGCTGCCCAGGTGCCTGATGCCAGTTTGTAGGAGGCCTTTGGTCCTCCATGGGAAACCAGTCTTCCAGATTGTGGCAGCTTGCATCTGGAAGAAATCCTGTTCCGTTCGGGATTGTAGGTGGCCGAGGCCAGGTGCCCGGCAGAGGGAGTTGGGCACAAAGGATGGCCTGTTTCCAGGGGTAAGTAAAGTCAGCTGCCCAGGTGCCTGATATCAGTTTGTAGGAGGCCTTTGGCCCTCCAAGTGAAGCCGCGTTTCCAGCTTGTGGCAGCTTGCATCTGGAAGAACTCCGGTTCCGTTCGGGATTGTAGGTGGCCGAGGCCAGGTGCCCGGCAGAGGGAGTTGGGCACAAAGGATGTCCTTTTTCCAGGGATAAGTAAAGTCAGCTGCCCAGGTGCCTGATATCAGTTTGTCGGAGGCCTTTGGCCCTCTAGAGAAAGCTAGTCTTCTAGCTTGTGGCAGCATGCATCTGGAAGAAATGCTGTTTCGTTCGGGATTGTAGGTGGCCGGAGCTGGGTGCCCAGCTGAGGGAGTTAGGCACAAAGGATGGGCTGTTTCCAGGGGTAAGTAAAGTCAGCTGCCCAGGTGCCTGATGTCAGTTTGTAGGAGGCCTTTGGCCCTCTATGGGAAGCCAGGCTTCCTGCTTGTGGCAGCTTGCATCTGGAAGAAATCCTGTTCCGTTCAGGATTGTAGGTGGCCAAGGCCTGGTGCCCGGCAGCGGGAGTTGGGCACAAAGGATGGGCTGTTTCCAGGGGTAAGTAAAGTCAGCTGCCATGGTGCCTGATGTCAGTTTGTAGGAGGCCTTTGGCCCTCCAAGGGAAGTTTGTCTTCCAGTTTGTGGCAGCTTGCATGTGGAAGAAATCCTGTTCCGTTCGGGATTGTAGGTGGGCGAGGCCTGG